>NW_027259054.1:0-42759 GCF_045791955.1 Oncorhynchus clarkii lewisi | reverse complement strand
TCTGACCCAGATACAGCCACCTCTTCCTTTGTCTCCTCTGACCCAGATACAGCCACCTCTTCCTTTGTCTCCTCCTCTGACCCAGATACAGCCACCTCTTCCTTTGTCTCCTCCTCTGACCCAGATACAGCCACCTCTTGCTCTATCTCCTCATTTGACAATGAAACACATGCAGATAGGTTGGTGTATTGATACAGCCACCTCTTCATAGGAGAACCCTTTGAAGAGCCCTTTTTGGTTCTAGGTAGAACCCTTTTGATTCTACCTGGAACCAAAAAGGGTTCTTCTATGGGGACAGCCGAATAACCCTTTTGGAACCCTTTTTTCTATACGTGTAGAGAGACATGGCAGCTCCCTTTCATTAGGAATATGTTGCATCGGTGTGAGAGTGTGTGTCATTCCCTGTGCGGTTGTGTGTATGCGTGTGTGTGTGTGTGTGTGTCTCTGTGTCTCTGTGTCTGTCTGCCTGCATCTGTGTGTGTGTATTGAAGAGTGTACCCAAGCAGGAGTATAAACTGCTGTCTCCAACCATTAGGGAGCATGAGGAAGTGACAGCTCCAAAGCTCCACTTCAGAACTCTAGTCTAAAACAACTGGAATTAGGAAGATCATTAATGCAAGAAGAGTAGAATAGAGAGACTGAATATTAGAGTCCTTTACAGCTCTGAGGAAGTACACTAAGAAAGAGGCTGTCAGAAGGGACTGTTTTAAGGGAATATCAAAGAGACCCTTCAGAAGTGAGGCAGAGCCTTGTGTCTGAATATCATACAAGAAACATCACGTTTTATGTCTTTGTGAGAGTCTATTTAAAAGAAGAGCTATTTGTTAACACAACAAATCAGTGTTGTCCAATCAATCGTGACATGCTCCAGAATTCTGCAATACACTTTCATATTTCTTTCCAAGACTGTACACTAAACTGGATCATGCAATTATCTGGAGCAACTTGCATTTGGACAGGTGAACTGTCATGCACTTAAAAACTTCTTATGGCTGCAGGGGCAGTATTGAGTAGCTTGGATGAAAGGTGCACAGAGGTGTCCATATTCAACGGCCTGGTCCTCAGTCATAGTTGCTAATATTTGCATATTATTATTAGTATTGGATAGAAATCACTCTGAAGTTTAGTTTCTAAAACTGTTTGAATTATGTCTGTGAGTATAACAGAACTCATATAGCAGGCAAAAACCTGAGAAATTCCACTTCCTGTTTTGTATTTTTCTGGGGGTGGCAGATTTTCAACCTAGCTCTCATTGAAATTACAGCGAGATATGGATGAGTTTTCACTTCCTACGCCTTCCACTAGATGTCAACAGTCAATAGAACTTTGTCTGATGACTCTAATGTGAAGGAGGGTTGAATGACACAGGAAATAGTCACCACTGCCACGAGTTGACCATGCATTCACTATGCGCGTTCACAAGGGAAGGACCTGGTGTTCCACCGGTCATCTGAAGTCATTCTAATTCTCCGGGTGGAACGTTATTCAAGATGTATGTAAACAACATTCTAAAGACTGATTCAGTACATCGTTTGACATGTTTCTACTGACTGTTACGGAACTTTTGGACATTTTGTCACGTTATAGTGGATGCGCTTTGTGACTTTGGAATTGTTTACCAAACGCGCTAACCAAAGTAGCTAATTGGACATAAATAACGGACATTTTCGAACAAATCAAGCATTTATTGTAAACTGGGTAAAGCCATCTTGAGGAGGATTTGGGGAGATTTGATGGTTGAATTACTGTTAGTGAGGCTCCCTGGGACAGACTTTTTGCCTTTTGCATATGTGTGTACGTATCTGTGTGTGTGTGTGTGTGTGTGTTTGTGTGTGTGTGTGTGTGTGTGTGTGTGTGTGTGTGTGTATGTGTATGTGTGAGTGTATGTGGGCACTTTTATCAAACATACAGTCCACAGCTGTTGACGAGAGAGAGAGCAGAGAGAGATGGGCTGCCTATGGGCTGACTCTGAGTCAGTGGGGGGGGGGGGGGGGTGGGGGTGGGGGTGGGGGGGGGGGGGGTGTCAGAGGGAGCAGAGAGCAGCTGGAGCCCGACAGCATCTCCCTCAGCTGGGCAGATCCAGGGTCAGAGCCACAGCTAAATGGGCAAAAGGAGAGGAGAGTGGACAACACTCGCCACAGGGCTGTTCTCATGCAGAGTGGACCCAGGCGCAAAGAACAACACAAACATACGAATACAGACATACAGTACGTTAAAACACACACACACCAAACACAGTCACACACACAGATACCCATACAGATCCACCGATAAAACAAAGGGCTTTGTCAGCTCTCTTGTTCATTCCAATCAAAGAGGTAAAAAACAGAAGGCTTGTAAACAGTAAGAAGGACTGAAGCATCCCCTGTACAGACAAACAGTCAACCTGAACAGAACATAGGAGCAGTAAAGCCCAGCTGACGACAGCAGAATACAGCCCAGGCTCTTTACCACTGATGAATGGAACCCGTCTGAGTGAGGGAGCGTGACTCCTCTCATCGCTACACGTCTCTCTCTGTCCTCGGCTAATTGGCCTGGCTGATCTGGACGCCCACATCCGTCCCTGTGTACAGCGATTAGTCAGCCTGGCACAATGCTGGGGATATTTGTGGTGTTTACCAGGGAGAATGCAGGAACCAAACAACAAAAGGAGCGAAAGGAGAGGAAAATATTATTCTCTGGTTGGGAGAGCTCAATTATCACCTCCCCTCCCTCCCACACACTCCCTCTGTTTCTCTCTCTATTTTCTATCCCTCCTTTCTCTCTCTCCCTTCTTATTAATCTCTCTCTGTCTCTCTCTGAAATATTATTCTTTCACTCAAATGTTGTCATGTTTTTCACACACACACACACACACACACACACACACACACACACACACACACACACACACACACACACACACACACACACGTTAAATTCTTTGAACAAACAACAACCAGCAAATGGAGAACAACAAGTGAGTAATATGAGCTCTGTCTTCCCTCTCCAACGCAACAAGTCTTCATAGTTCAGTTGGACTGACTGTAGAATATGTGCATGGTTAACCTCCCTTTCAGATACAACTACGCCCCCTCTCTCTCTCTCCATCCTCCTGCTCTTCTTCACTCTCTCACTGAAGAGATGTTCTTACAAATAGATCTCTACCCTTTCTCTCTTCACTGGAACCTGATGCCACCAGTCAGTGGTTTAACCCTGGTATGAGTAACAACTAACACTCACATTATAGCACCATTCATTAAGCTAACCGGTCCTCTGTGGCTCAGTTGGTAGAGCATGGCACTAGCCAGGCCAGGACCACGGGTTCGATTCCCGCTGGGGCCACAAAAATATATGCACTTATAGTAGATGGCTTCTGATAAAAGCATCTCCTACATAGCATATACACTGAGTGTTCAAAACATTAGGAGCTCTTTC
This sequence comes from Oncorhynchus clarkii lewisi, assembly GCF_045791955.1. Classification (NCBI taxonomy): domain Eukaryota; kingdom Metazoa; phylum Chordata; class Actinopteri; order Salmoniformes; family Salmonidae; genus Oncorhynchus; species Oncorhynchus clarkii. Next base: position 39,342 of record NW_027259054.1, on the reverse strand, counting down.
TTCTGATAAAAGCATCTCCTACATAGCATATACACTGAGTGTTCAAAACATTAGGAGCTCTTTCCATGACATAAGCTGTCCAAGTGAAAGCTATGATCCCCTGTTGTCACTTGTTAAATCCACTTCAATCCGTGTAGATGAAGGGGAGAAGATGGGTTAAAGAAGGATTTTTAAGCCTTGAGACAATTAGACATGGATTGTGTATGTGTGTCATTCAGAGGGTGAACAGGCAAGACAAACTATTTAAGTGCCTTTGAACAGGATATGTGCCAGGCACACTGGTTTGAGTGTCAAGAACTGCAAAGCTGCTTATTTTTTCACATTCAACAGTTTCCTGTGTGAATCAAGAACGGTCCACCATCCAAAGGACATCCAGCCAACTTGACACAACTGTGGGAAGCATTGGAGTCAACATGGGCCAGCATTCCTGTGGAACGCTTTCAACACCTTGTAGAGTCCAGACAAAAGTATTTTATTGGTAATCTGCATTTTTGTATCTCCAAGATAGATAATGTGTGCTAGTGTGTGTGTGTGTGTGTCCATGCACATATTCGTGTGCATGTGTATGTGTGTACATGGGGGGGGGACGTGTTCATGTGTGCATATTAGTGTGGGTATATGTGCTCGCACGAGTGTGTGTGAATGTGTGTGTGTTTGAATGTGTGTGTGTATGTGTGAATGTGTGTGTGTGTGTGTGTGTGTGTGTGTGTGTGTGTGTGTGTGTGTGTGTGTGTGTGTGTGTGTGTGTGTGTGTGTGTGTGTGTGTGTGTGTGTGTGTGTGTGTGTGTGTGAATATGTGTGTGCCGAGTGCAGAAGCGACAGCTGTATCTAGCCACGCGGGGCCAGGATGATGTATGGCCATTCTATTCCTGAGCTGTGGAGAGGAGGAGACCCACATGGGGCTTTCTCTCCTGTGGAGATATCAAAGAAGGATCTCTCTACTGCAGCAAAATGCTAACACCTGCTATCAGCTCCCCACCCCATCCACAAAGGGGCCACGCACACCACACACACACAGACTGGACAAGACAGGACACAGAAGGAGACACTAGTGTGAGCTGCTGAATGATCCACAGCAGATGACGTGAATCTTGAGGAGAGGTGAGTAGAGGTGAGGTGAGTAGAGGAGAGAGGTGAGGAGAGAGGTGAGGAGAGATGAGGAGAGGTAAGGATAGATGAGGAAAGGTGAGGTGAGTAGAGGAGAGAGGTGAGGAGAGAGATGAGGAGAGATGAGGAGGGGTGAGGTGAGTAGAGCAGAGAGGTGAGGAGAAGTGAGTAGAGCAGAGAGGTGAGGAGAGGAGAGGTGAGGAGAGAGGTGAGGAGAGAGGTGAGGAGAGAGGTGAGGAGAGGTGGGGTGAGGAGAGGAGAGGAGAGGAGAGGAGAGGAGAGGAGAGGAGATAGATGAGGAGAGAAAGGAGAGTTGAGGAAAGGAGAAGAGAGAGATGAGGAGAGGAGAGGAGAGGAGAGGAGAGGAGAGGAGAGGAGAGGAGAGGAGAGGAGAGGAGAGGAGAGGAGAGAGATGAGGAGAGGAGAGGAGAGGTGAGGTGAGGTGAGGAGAGGAGAGGTGAGGTGAGTAGAGGAGAGAGGTGAGGTAAGGTGAGGAGAGGAGAGTTGCGAGGTGATTAGAGGAGAGAGATGAGGAAATGTCAGGAAAGATGAGGAGAGATAGGGAGAGGTGAGGAGAGATGAGGAGAGGTGAGGAGAGAGGTGAGGAGAGAGATGAGGAGAGGTAAGGATAGATGAGGAGAGGTGAGGTGAGTAGAGGTGAGAGGTGAGGAGAGAGGTGAGGAGAGATGAGGAGAGGTGAGGTGAGTAGACGAGAGAGGTGAGTAGAGCAGAGAGGTGAGGAGAAGTGAGTAGAGCAGAGAGGTGAGGAGGGGAAAGGTGAGGAGAGAGGTGAGGAGAGGTGGGGTGAGGAGAGGTGAGGAGAGAGTTGAGGAGAGGTGAGTAGAGGAGAGAGATGAGGAGAGAGTTGAGGAAAGGAGAGGAGAGAGATGAGGAGAGAGTTGAGGAGAGGAGAGGTGAGGAGAGGGGTGAGGAGAGGAGAGGTGAGAAGAGAAGAAGAGAAGAGAAGAGAGATGAGGAAATGTGAGGAAAGATGAAGAGAGGTGATGAGAGATGAGGAGAGGAGAGGTGAGTAGAGGAGAGAGGTGAGGTAAGGTGAGGAGAGGAGAGTTGCGAGGTGATTAGAGGAGAGAGATGAGGAAATGTCAGGAAAGATGAGGAGAGGTGAGGAGAGATGAGGAGAGGTGAGGAGAGAGGTGAGGAGAGAGATGAGGAGAGAGATGAGGAGAGGTAAGGATAGATGAGGAGAGGTGAGGTGAGTAGAGGTGAGAGGTGAGGAGAGAGGTGAGGAGAGATGAGGAGAGGTGAGGTGAGTAGAAGAGAGAGGTGAGTAGAGCAGAGAGGTGAGGAGAAGTGAGTAGAGCAGAGAGGTGAGGAGGGGAAAGGTGAGGAGAGAGGTGAGGAGAGGTGGGGTGAGGAGAGGTGAGGAGAGAGTTGAGGAGAGGTGAGTAGAGGAGAGAGATGAGGAGAGAGTTGAGGAAAGGAGAGGAGAGAGATGAGGAGAGAGTTGAGGAGAGGAGAGGTGAGGAGAGGGGTGAGGAGAGGAGAGGTGAGAAGAGAAGAAGAGAAGAGAAGAGAAGAGAAGAGAGGTGAGGAAATGTGAGGAAAGATGAAGAGAGGTGATGAGAGATGAGGAGAGGAGAGGTGAGTAGAGGAGAGAGGTGAGGTAAGGTGAGGAGAGGAGAGTTGTGAGGTGATTAGAGGAGAGAGATGAGGAAATGTCAGGAAAGATGAGGAGAGATAAGGAGAGGTGAGGAGAGATGAGGAGAGGTGAGGAGAGAGGTGAGGAGAGAGATGAGGAGAGAGATGAGGAGAGGTAAGGATAGATGAGGAGAGGTGAGGTGAGTAGAGGTGAGAGGTGAGGAGAGAGGTGAGGAGAGATGAGGAGAGGTGAGGTGAGTAGAAGAGAGAGGTGAGTAGAGCAGAGAGGTGAGGAGAAGTGAGTAGAGCAGAGAGGTGAGGAGGGGAAAGGTGAGGAGAGAGGTGAGGAGAGGTGAGGTGAGGAGAGGTGAGGAGAGAGTTGAGGAGAGGTGAGTAGAGGAGAGAGATGAGGAGAGAGTTGAGGAAAGGAGAGGAGAGAGATGAGGAGAGAGTTGAGGAGAGGAGAGGTGAGGAGAGGGGTGAGGAGAGGAGAGGTGAGAAGAGAAGAAGAGAAGAGAAGAGAAGAGAAGAGAAGAGAAGAGAGATGAGGAAATGTGAGGAAAGATGAAGAGAGGTGATGAGAGATGAGGAGGGGTGAGGTGAAGAGAGGAGAGTTGAGGAGAGATAAAGAGAGAGTTGAGGAGAGGTAAGGTGAAGAGAGGAGAGTTGAGGAGAGGAGAGATGAGGAGAGAGTTGAGGAGAGGAGAGGTGAAGAGAGGAGAGTTGAGGAGAGGAGAGATGAGGAGAGAGTTGAGGAGATGAGAGTTGAGGAGAGGAGAGATGAGGTGAGGTGAGGAGTGGAGAGGAGTGGAGAGGAGAGGTGAGATGAGGAGAGGTGAGATGAGGTGAGATGAGGAGAGGTGAGAGTTGAGGAGAGGTGAGGTGAGGAGAGAGGTTATGAGAGGAGATGTGAGGAGAGGTGTTAGAGACAGTAAGGAACACATTAGTCCTGTAAAGAGAGTGTGCCTCAGGCCAAGGGAGGTCAACTCTACTCCTGAAGAGCTACCATCACGCAGGGTTTTGATCCAGCCCTACTCTAACACACCCGATTGATTCTATTAATCAGCTGCACCATGAGACCTCCTTGTTTGGCCTTGTCATGTGTTTGTACAGGGCTGGAGCAAAACCCTGCACACCAGCTAGTATACATCAGTATAGACAGCAGAATTCAAACCCATAAATTGTATTTTGTCACCATCATGCTCCAACTAACTAAGCCATCAGGTCCGCTTTAATAGAGCTACAGAGCTAAGTCACAGAAGTTGACTTTACAAAACACTAGAGCACAGAGACCAATGAGAGGACACAGATACAGTACGTGACTCACTGTAAGTGAGATATTAGAGCTACATCGACTCACAGAGGAGGAGGACACATCAAAAGGAAGTGTTTCCCTTCCAACATTAGCATAGTCCCTGGAGTTACACATAGTAACCACGAGTTACAGTAGTGTCTTAATGGTGCTGGTGTGTGTGTAGGGGTGTGTGTGTGTGTGTGTGTGTGTGTGTGTGTGTGTGTGTGTGTGTGTGTGTGTGTGTGTGTGTGTGTGTGTGTGTGTGTGTGTGTGTGTGTGTGTGTGTGTGTGTGTGTGTGTGTGCGTGCGACCATTCCACATATCATCGTTTGTGCAATCTCAGCCATAACACACAGCCATCACACACAGCCATAACACACAGCCATAACACACACACAGCCATAACACACAGCCATAACACACAGCCATAACACACACACAGCCATAACACACAGCCACCACACACAGCCATCACACACAGCCATAACACACACACAGCCATAACACACAGCCATAACACACACACAGCAATAACACACAGCCATAACACACAGCCATCACACACAGCCATAACACACACAGCCATATAACACAGCCATAACACACACACACAGCCATATAACACACACACAGCCATATAACACAGCAATAACACACACACAGCCATAACACACACACACAGCCATAACACACAGCCATAACACACAGCCATCACACACAGCCATAACACACAGCCATAACACACACAGCCATATAACACAGCCATAACACACAGCCATAACACACACACAGCCATAACACACAGCCATAACACACACACAGCCATAACACACAGCCATAGCACACAGCCATCACACACAGTCATAACACACACAGCCATATAACACAGCCATAACACACACACAGCCATATAACACACACACAGCCATATAACACAGCAATAACACACACACAGCCATATAACACAGCCATAACACACACACAGCAATAACACACACACAGCCATAACACACACACAGCCATAACACACACACAGCCATCACACACAGCCATAACACACACACAGCCATAACACACACACAGGCATAACACACAGCCATCACACACAGCCATAACACACAGCCATAACACACACACAGCCATAATACACAGCCATCACACACAGCCATAACACACAGCCATAACACACACACAGCCATAACACACAGCCATAACACACACACAGCCATAACACACAGCCATAACACACACACAGCCATAACACACAGCCATAGCACACAGCCATCACACACAGCCATAACACACACAGCCATATAACACAGCCATAACACACACACAGCCATATAACACACACACAGCCATATAACACAGCAATAACACACACACAGCCATATAACACAGCCATAACACACACACAGCAATAACACACACACAGCCATAACACACACACAGCCATAACACACACACAGCCATCACACACAGCCATAACACACACACAGCCATAACACACACACAGGCATAACACACAGCCATCACACACAGCCATAACACACAGCCATAACACACACACAGCCATAATACACAGCCATCACACACAGCCATAACACACAGCCATAACACACACACAGCCATAACACACAGCCATAACACACACACAGCCATAACACACAGCCATAGCACAAACACAGCCATATAACACAGCCATAACACACACACAGCCATAACACACAGCCATAACACACAGCCATAACACACAGCCATAACACACAGCCATAACACACAGCCATAACACACAGCCATAACACACACACAGCCATAACACACATCCACAACACAAACACAGCCATATAACACAACACACAGCCATAACACACACACATCCATATAACAAACACAGCCATATAACACACACAGCCATATAACACAGCCATAACACACACAGAGCCATTTAACACACACAGAGCCATATAACACAGCAATAACACACACACAGCCATATAACACAGCCATAACACACACACAGCCATAACACACAGCCATAACACACACACAGCCATAACACACAGCCATAACACACACACAGCCATAACACACAGCCATAGCACACAGCCATCACACACAGCCATAACACACACAGCCATATAACACAGCCATAACACACACACAGCCATATAACACACACACAGCCATATAACACAGCAATAACACACACACAGCCATATAACACAGCCATAACACACACACAGCAATAACACACACACAGCCATAACACACACACAGCCATAACACACACACAGCCATCACACACAGCCATAACACACACACAGCCATAACACACACACAGGCATAACACACAGCCATCACACACAGCCATAACACACAGCCATAACACACACACAGCCATAATACACAGCCATCACACACAGCCATAACACACAGCCATAACACACACACAGCCATAACACACAGCCATAACACACACACAGCCATAACACACAGCCATAGCACAAACACAGCCATATAACACAGCCATAACACACACACAGCCATAACACACAGCCATAACACACAGCCATAACACACAGCCATAACACACAGCCATAACACACAGCCATAACACACAGCCATAACACACACACAGCCATAACACACATCCATAACACAAACACAGCCATATAACACAACACACAGCCATAACACACACACATCCATATAACAAACACAGCCATATAACACACACAGCCATATAACACAGCCATAACACACACAGAGCCATTTAACACACACAGAGCCATATAACACACACACAGCCATATAACACACACAGCCATAACACACAGCCATAACACACAGCCATAACACAAACACAGCCATATAACACAGCCATAACACACACACAGCCATAACACACAGCCATAACACACACACAGCCATAACACACAGCCATAACACAAACACAGCCATATAACACAGCCATAACACACACACAGCCATAACACACACACAGCCATAACACACAGCCATAACACAAACACAGTCATATAACACAGCCAAAACACACAGCCATAACACACACACATCCATATAACAAACACAGCCATATAACACACACAGCCATATAACACAGCCATATAACACACAGAGCCATATAACACACAAACTGCATAAGACACACACAGCCATAACACACAGCCATAACACACACACAGCCATAACACACAGCCATAACACACAGCCATAACACACAGCCATAACACACACAGCCATAACACACAGCCATAACACACAGCCATAACACACACAGCCATAACACACAGCCATAACACACAGCCATAACACACAGCCATAACACACAGCCATAACACACACAGCCATAACACACAGCCATCACACACAGCCATAACACACACAGCCATATAACACAGCCATAACACACACACAGCCATATAACACACACACAGCCATAGCACAAACACAGCCATATAACACAGCCATAACAAACACACAGCCATAACACACACACAGCCATAACACACAGCCATAACACAAACACAGCCATATAACACAACACACAGCCATAACATACACACATCCATATAACAAACACAGCCATATAACACACACAGCCATATAACACAGCCATAACACACACAGAGCCATTTAACACACACAGAGCCATATAACACACACACAGCCATATAACACACACAGCCATAACACACAGCCATAACACAAGCACAGCCATATAACACAGCCATAACACACACACAGCCATAACACACAGCCATAACACACACACAGCCATAACACACAGCCATAACACAAACACAGCCATATAACACAGCCATAACACACACACAGCCATAACACACACACAGCCATAACACACAGCCATAACACAAACACAGTCATATAACACAGCCAAAACACACAGCCATAACACACACACATTCATATAACAAACACAGCCATATAACACACACAGCCATATAACACAGCCATATACACACACAGCCATATAACACACAGAGCCATATAACACACAAACTGCATAAGACACACACAGCCATAACACACAGCCATCACACACAGCCATAACACACAGCCATAACACACACACAGCCATAACACAAAGCCATCACACACAGCCATAACACACAGCCATAACACACAGCCATAACACACACAGCCGTATAACACAGCCATAACACACAGCCATAACACACACACAGCCATATAACACAGCCATAACACACAGCCATATAACACACACACAGCCATAACACACAGCCATAACACACAGCCATCACACACAGCCATAACACACACAGCCATATAACACAGCCATAACACACACACAGCCATATAACACACACACAGCCATTTAACACAGCAATAACACACACACAGCCATATAACACACACACAGCCATTTAACACAGCAATAACACACACACAGCCATATAACACACACACAGCCATCCACATATCTACCAGACGGCCTACTATTCTAGAAAGTCATAATACCCATTATTACATCAGGTTTCCACCTGCCAATTCAATATTGGGATTCCTCCAAGACAAAACTCCACAGATACACACACACATGCACACACACGTATGCAGGCTGGGTATGTGTGTAAGCATAAGTAGAGGTAGCAGCCATTTAACACAGCAATAACACACACACAGCCATATAACACAGCCATAACACACACACAGCCATAACACACACACAGCCATAACACACACACAGCCATAACACACACACAGCCATAACACACACACAACCATAACACACACACAGCCATATAACACAGCCATAACACACACACAGCCATATAACACACAGCCATAACACACAGCCGTAACACAAACACAGCCATATAACACAGCCATAATACACACACAGCCATAACACACACACAGCCATAACACACACACAGCCATAACACACACACAGCCATAACACACACACATCCATATAACAAACACAGCCATATAACACACAGCCATAACACACAGCCATATAACACAGCCATAACACACAGCCATAACACAAACACAGCCATATACTGTACCAAACACAGCCATATAACACACACACACAGCCATATAGTACACACACAGCCATATACTGTACCAAACACAGCCATATAACACACACCCAGCCAAATACTGTACCAATCACAGTCATATAACACACACACAGCCATATACTGTAACAAACACAGCAATATGACACACACACAGCCATATACTGTACCAATCAAGCCATATAACACACACACAGCCATATAACACACACACACAGCCATATAACACACACACAGCCATCCACATATCTACCAGACGGCCTTCTACTATTCTAGAAAGTCATAATACCCATTATTACATAAGGTTTCCACCTGCCAATTCAATATTGGGATTCCTCCAAGACAAAACTCCACAGATACACACACACATGCACACACACGTATGCAGGCTGGGTATGTGTGTAAGCATAAGTAGAGGTAGCAGAGAAGGAGTTCCCCACACATCTCTCTGTCTGCACAGAGCTTTAGCACAGTGAGAAATGTTAAATGATCAGTTGACAGGACAACAATAGCCTATCTGTGAGCTATGCATTAGCATTGGGTTCAAGGGACGCATTCAATCCATCCATCCAGCCACACTGTCTCTGTTTTTAGGCAACAACGCCCACTTACACAATGATGGCTTATTCTGAAAACTGGAAGTATCTCCCCACAAATCTACATAATCATTACCTCATTATCTAGGGAGGACGTAGCTGGGCATTGAACAGGTGGACGGTTGGACTGGAGGACAGACCTCACACTGGCCACAAACTCTGAATCAACATTGACCACGTCATTTCAACAAAAATATTGATTCTGATGACGTTGAAGGAACGTGGAAAACTGATTGGATTTGCATAAAGTCATCAACATAAAGGAATTTCTGGAACATGAGTGTTTTTTCACCAAATGTTTAACCTATATTCAATGACATGGTTCAAATTGGTTCAAAGTGCCCAGTGGGTTATATGGGCTCTACCTGTGAGGGCTGCAGTTGGGTAAGAAGTAGAGCAGGTGTGAGCCGGACCTGTTCATGCTGCAGCCTGCAACCGTGCCCAACCTGCAGAACCTCTAGTTGCAGCCCCGGAGCCACAGGAGACCTTCTGACTACAGCCCCGGAGCCACAGCAGACCCTCTGACTACAGCCCCGGAGCCACAGCAGACCCTCTGACTACAGCCCCGGAGCCACAGCAGACCCTCTGACTGCAGCCCCGGAGCCACAGCAGACCCTCTGACTGAAGCCCCGGAGCCACGGCAGACCCTCTGACTGAAGCCCCGGAGCCACAGCAGGCCCTCTGACTGAAGCCCCGGAGCCACGGCAGACCCTCTGACTGCAGCCCCAGAGCCACAGGCAGACCCTCTGACTGAAGCCCCGGAGCCACAGCAGACCCTCTGACTGAAGCCCCGGAGCCACAGCAGACCCTCTGACTGAAGCCCCGGAGCCACGGCAGACCCTCTGACTGCAGCCCCAGAGCCACAGGAGACCCTCTGACTGCAGCCCCGGAGCCACAGCAGACCCTCTGACTGCAGCCCCGGAGCCACAGCAGACCCTCTGACTGAAGCCCCGGAGCCACGGCAGACCCTCTGACTGAAGCCCCGGAGCCACGGCAGACCCTCTGACTGAAGCCCCGGAGCCACGGCAGACCCTCTGACTACAGCCCCGGAGCCACAGCAGACCCTCTGACTACAGCCCCGGAGCCACAGCAGACCCTCTGACTACAGCCCCGGAGCCACAGCAGACCTAGAGGAGGATGAGGAAACACTCACAACAAGCCTCATAACAGCCCTGAGCACTAAATACTGATGCTCTCTCTCCCTCTCCATGATGCAAACAAATGAAATGGCCCATCGATTCCCTCGCTGCTGTGTGTATGTCCTGGTCTCCTGGTCAATAAAATGCTTGTGGGTTGTCACAGAACGTTTAATGTATGAAGATTCCAAGACAATCTTGGCCCCTCACCCACCTTAGGAGAAGGGAGAGACACAACGCTTAGAGGTGGAGACAATAGATGATGACATTATGAATATCTATTTACATGCAGCACTGACCTTTCCTATGATGGAAATGAAGTCGCCTATTATCATAACCTTTGGAGGAAATTAATTTAGAAAAGATGGTTGTCCCATCCATACAAAGCAAACTCAAAACAGGAACGCCCATTATAATCTCTGACACATTTTTCCTCCACTCTCCTCCACTGACCTTCAAAGCCTTTTAGACTGTAACATGACCGCAGGTCTCACGCAACTCTGTTTCCACCATCCCTGCTGAAGTCCCAGGCATGAGCACTGGGCTTACATAATGTGGGCAAGACGGATAACTTTTAAATAAGGCCCGAAATAGCCAGCAAGCCATCTAGCATTTTAATCACAGCAGAATCCATTACCAAAGCTAATAGCTACCGCTACGTTTTGAGTTAAGTGTTCCTGGCTAAATGTCCTTAGGGGGAACTCCTTGGTCAGGAATAGAAAGCTGACGGTGAAACACACGACAAACCTTACCAGGCAGTATTGGGTGTCTGTGTGTTTTACCTTGAGATTCAGACAGACAGACAGACAGACAGACAGACAGACAGGAACTCAACTGTAGCTGGGGGAAATAGACTATAGATGACAACCATCGGTCACCATGGTAACAGTGTTCCATATCCTAGATCCAGATGTAGGTCTAGGACTAGGACATGGTATGTAGGTGTCTGGGTGTGTCTTAAAGAACATACTGATGTAGGATCTTCATTTGAGCCAGTTTGCTACAGCAGGAGAATAATCCTGCAGCAACAGGAAAATGTCATTATTAAGTGGATTATAATGAATGGACATTTTTGTAGGGGTTGATACATTTTTTGTTTGGGCAAATTCCAAAGTGGAAATTTCAAACTTTAGAATCCTTTTCAAACCTCGAATACAAGTTTGCACTTCCTCGTCATTGTTGACATGCGGAAGCAGAAACAGACGGGCTTCCAGGCTACAAATGTGATGATGTAAAAATATGTAAATATGATGAGGTAAAAATGTACAAAAAAAAATCATAGATACTTAAGTGCTAGTTGCTGAAAATATGACTTTAGTATTCTGTGTTTTAAGAGGGGATGAGAAGCAGAGGTGTCAATCTTGACCCTCTCAAAAACAAGCACATAATGAATATCACCCTGTATTCCTCTCTGCTACAACAACTTGCCATTAGGCAAACTAAATGGATATTCAGCATGGAAATGTGTCTCACCAAAAGAACCCTGCTGCGGAGACTACCACAGAGAGAAAATCACATTATTTTGTACAAGATAAACAGAAAAAGGTTATGGGCATCTTTCTCAACACACTTTCTTCTCAGTTAACAGTGTTGAATCTTTTCTGTGATCAATCTCCACTGCTTTGTGCTGTTTCTGGCATCTCATCTAAATCACAGTGCTGTGCCTGTTTCTGTCATTCTCTATCTGTTTCTCTCTCTCCCTCTCTCCCCCTCTCTGAACCCTCTCCGACTCCTCTCGCCCTCGCTTGTCTTTGTTGTGAAAACAGAGCATGAGAAAAGCAATGCGTCATCTCATTATACTGTAACAATGTGGCTCAGCAAAAACACGGGCAGCTCCCTGACAATTAGCCACACACACACACACACACACACACACACACACACACACACACACACACACACACACACACACACACACACACACACACACACACACACACACACACACACACACACACACACACACACACACACACACACACACACACACACACACAGTTGATGCCCCAAATTGATGCTGCTTAAAAAGACAGTTTATAATGTGGCAGACGATGTTCACTTTACACAGCCACTATGCTGAAATATTCTGTCATATCTGTCCAGACAGTTAAATATAGGACAGGTGAAATGCCTATGACAGGTGAAATGCGTGTACACTTTGTTTGCCCAGAGCCCTGTGGAATAGGGTGCCAACTGGGATGCAGGTGAGGAGTCTGGTGTAGGTCTGCTATGAAAGCCTCCTTCCTCCCTTCCTCCTCCTCCTCCTACCTTCATCCTCCTCCTTTGCTCCTTCCTCCCTTCCTCCTCCTCCTCCTAAAGAGAGGTGCTCCAGGCTTTAGTCTATATGGCTGGTGGTGTAATCATGTGTGATCATACTTTGTGATATCACATATCCAATCATGTATGAGAGAGGATGCAGGGGTGAAAGTAAGTCGGTACTGTCCTACACTGCCCGGTACTGTCCTGTACTGTCTGGTCCTGCCCTGTACTGTCCGGTACTGTCTGGTCCTGCCCGGTACTGTCTGGTACTTCCCTTACTGCCCGGTACTGTCTGGTCCTGTCCGGTAGTGTCTGGTCCTGTCCGGTACTGTCTGGTACTACCCTGTACTGCCCGGTACTGCCCTGTACTGCCCGTTACTGTCCTGTACTGTCCGGTACTGCCCTGTACTGCCCGGTACTGTCTGGTCCTGTCTGGTACTGCCCTGTACTGCCCGGTACTGCCCTGTACTGTCCGGTACTGAACCTGTACTGTCTGGTCCTGTCTGGTACTGCCCTGTACCGTCCGGTACTGCCCGGTACTGCCCTGTACTGTCCGGTACTGTCTGGTACTGCCCGGTACTGCCCTGTACTGCCCGGTACTGTCCGGCACTGTCCTCTACTGCCCTGTACTGTCCGACACTGTCCTGTACTGCCCTGTATTGTCCGGCACTGTCCTCTACTGCCCGGTACTGCCCTGTAACGCCCGGTACTGCCCTGTACTGTCCGGTACGGTCCGGTACTGCCCTGTACTGCCCTGTATTGTCCGGTACTGTCCGGTACTGCCCTGAAATGCCCTGTACTGCTCTGTACTGTCCTGTACTGTCCGGTACTGTCCGGCACTGTCCTGTACTGCCCTGTACTGTCCGGTACTGTCCGGCACTGTCCTGTACTGCCCTGTACTGTCCGGCACTGTCCTGTACTGCCCGGCACTGCCCTGTAACGCCCGGTACTGCCCTGTACTGTCCGGTACTGCCCTGCCCTGTATTGTCCGGTACTGTCCTGTACTGTCCGGTACTGTCCGGTACTGCCCTGTACTGTCTGGTACTGTCCGGTACTGCCCTGTACTGCCCTGTATTGTCCGATACTGTCCTGTCCGGTACTGTTCTGTACTGTCCGGTACGGTCCTGTACTGTCCGGTACTGCCCTGTCCGGTACTGTCCGGTACTGCCCTGTACTGCCCTGTACTGCCCGGTACTGTCTGGTACTGCCCTGTACTGCCCTGTACTGTCCGGTACTGAACCTGTACTGTCTGGTCCTGTCTGGTACTGCCCTGTACCGTCCGGTACTGCCCGGTACTGCCCTGTACTGTCCGGTACTGTCTGGTACTGCCCGGTACTGCCCTGTACTGCCCTGTACTGCCCTGTACTGCCCGGTACTGTCCGGCACTGTCCTCTACTGCCCTGTACTGTCCGACACTGTCCTGTACTGCCCTGTATTGTCCGGCACTGTCCTCTACTGCCCGGTACTGCCCTGTAACGCCCGGTACTGCCCTGTACTGTCCGGTACGGTCCGGTACTGCCCTGTACTGCCCTGTATTGTCCGGTACTGTCCGGTACTGCCCTGAAATGCCCTGTACTGCTCTGTACTGTCCTGTACTGTCCGGTACTGTCCGGCACTGTCCTGTACTGCCCTGTACTGTCCGGTACTGTCCGGCACTGTCCTGTACTGCCCTGTACTGTCCGGCACTGTCCTGTACTGCCCGGCACTGCCCTGTAACGCCCGGTACTGCCCTGTACTGTCCGGTACTGCCCTGCCCTGTATTGTCCGGTACTGTCCTGTACTGTCCGGTACTGTCCGGTACTGCCCTGTACTGTCTGGTACTGTCCGGTACTGCCCTGTACTGCCCTGTATTGTCCGATACTGTCCTGTCCGGTACTGTTCTGTACTGTCCGGTACGGTCCTGTACTGTCCGGTACTGCCCTGTCCGGTACTGTCCGGTACTGCCCTGTACTGCCCTGTACTGCCCGGTACTGTCTGGTACTTCCCTGTACTGCCCTGTACTGTCTGGTACTGTTCTGTACTGTCCGGTACGGTCCTGTACTGTCCGGTACTGCCCTGTACTGCCCGGTACTGCCCGGTACTTCCCTTACTGCCCGGTACTGTCTGGTACTGTCCGGTACTGTCTGGTACTGCCCTGTACTGTCCGGTACTGTCTGGTCCTGCCCGGTACTGTCTGGTACTTCCCTTACTGCCCGGTACTGTCTGGTCCTGTCCGGTAGTGTCTGGTCCTGTCCGGTACTGTCTGGTCCTGTCCGGTACTGTCCGGTACTGCCCGTACTGCCCGGTCCTGTCCGGTACTGTCCGGTACTGTCCGGTACCATCAAAATAAATAGTGGAGGTACGCCGTATCAGTTGGACATGAGCCTGTCACAATAATTCAAACTGTAGGCTATTACACTATTATTTATCATTAACGCATGTTACCCACATGAAAAATGTGTGAATGGACATGAAAATGTGTGGAATACGCTCCAAAGTGCGGTGTTGTTAGATGATAACAGTGACATTTTGAAAAGGCAGAGATGAGTGGCCGAGACGCGCGACGGTGGACACATCAAGTCAGGTTACAAGTGTAGGCCTGATGGATGACCATCACATAATTTCATTCATTACACTTCTTGGAGTTTTGTTCCAGATTTCTCTTTCCTTTCCTCAAATGGCGGGTACACAGTTCACCGTAGTGTGGATGCAGGAGGAATTATTTCCATGGGAAGAACGTGTGCAGGTAGCCAGGCTTATAGGAGCCTTTTGAAGGGGTTGTTTGACAATCAGATGAAAACATCATGGCTGATTATGTTAATGCCACATTAAAAGGTAATACATTTTAAAAGTTAAATGACAAATCTGTAATATTAGGCCCACAGAGATTCTATTAAATAAATAGGGATTATATTTGTAATTCTATGATTAGGCCTCAAATAGTTTTTTGCACACATAGGAGGTGCCGTAACGGGAAGAAATGAAAAATACTTTCGCCCCTGGGAGGATGATATCATCAAGCTCTAATTAAGGAGCCAATCAGAACATCCTGAGAAATGGAAGAGGCCCTATTTAGACTGACTGAGATGTGGTGATTACATGATTAGACGATAAGCAACCATGATTTGACACTAAACTCTGTGACACCATTCTTGTCAGCTGTGTCAGTGTGGATGACAGTAAATGTTCATTGTCTATTTTCAACTCAAAGAGCACAAAGTCCTATTAAAAGGCTAGTAAAATTAACTGAACTGAAAGTATTGAGTTGACTAATAACTTACAGTAATCAAGACTTGAGACTTGTTTACTGACATCTGAAGTCGGTCAACAAGTGGGAACAAGTGTGTTCCTATAATGTGTTATTTAGTAGAGATGAGGCCACAGGCTGGCCGCGGTCCTGACAGCATGCCAGGGAGCTGGCACGGAAGGGACAGAGTGGGGGCAGTTGCCATGGTTACCCTGGCAGGCACAGAGCCCTATCATGGCAGATCTGGGCTCTGTGTGGGTACAGTATAATCACAGGGGAAAAGAGTGGGTATGGTGTAACAGCCTTATCACTAAGGGGACTGTGTGTGTGTGTTAAAACAGGTTGGTATCAGGTGCTTGTCATTATGGTTGCTGTGCAGAGCCACTATGGTAGTTCACTGTGTGTCCCATCTCTACTCTGCTACATGCCACACAGACAGGCGTTAATCCAACCCCAGCCTTCCCTGAGCTCTGGTGATTACCACTACATAAACATTAGCATGTCTCTCTCTCTCTCTCTCTCTTTCTGAAGCTCACCATCCTCATTCATATCCCTAAACCAATCCCTTCCCTCACTCGCACTCCCCCTCTCTCTCTCTATCCTATTCTCTCTATCCCCCCTCTCTCTCTATCCCCCTCTCTCTCTCTATCCTATTCTCTCTATTCCCTCTCTCTCTCTATCCTATTCTCTCTACCCCCTCTCTCTCTATCCTATTCTCTCTATCCCCTCTCTCTCTCTATCCTATTCTTTATCCTATTCTCTCTATCCCCCTCTCTATATATATCCTTATCTCTCTCTTCTTCTCATGGGAGTTTTAGCTGAGTGCCTTTGTCTCTTTCCTGGACCTGAACTACAGGATGTGGTAATCTCTTCATGTCGACATGTAGCAGGAACCAGTGTCTACTGGGGGGGGGGGGGGGGGGGGGGGGGCAGACAGCAGACAGCAGACAGTGAATGACTTGACTGTGAACTTGCTTCCAGATATTTTCAAGTTTATCAAAACATTTAAATGTTCTGACTAAATCTGCATGGATTTCTTCTAGTCTGGTTAACCAGATTGATATTATAACAAAGCATTATCTTTCGGTCTGGACAAACGGGCAACATTTATTCAGCTTCACCCAACCACATTCAAATGGACAGAGACAAAGTGTCGCTCTAAAATGTTCCTTTTCGACTGAATGTGCCATAAAGAAATTAACCACACATATTTTCAACGTAGTTAACTGTATTTTCCCATATAAGAACTGAGCTTAATGGGGTTTTAATGAGAAATCCCCCAGTGTGAGAGGGTTCTGTGGGAACTATGGCGTCTCCGCAGTCAGGAAGAAAGTCCCTCTGGAAATGCTACTGAATCAGATAAGATAAAATGGGCCGACTGCCCTGTGAATCAGGAGGGGTCAAAGGGTAAGGCTGGTAAACTCACCGTGATATAGTAGCTTCATCCTATATTCATTCATCCTATTGGTTAGGATTTGCTAGGTAAGTACTGTTATGTACATGGACTTGCTCCCTATCGGCAGAGACACAACAACATGGCACAGGAGAGCAGTTACCATGATAACCAAATGGCCCATTCCACTGTATATGTGACTATAGCAGAGAAAGAGACTGAGATACAGTATATTGAATATACAGTATATATGATATATGTATATACAGTATATATGTAGAAAAAGAGAGAGAAAGATACATTATGAAAGAGAAATATACGACAGAGCACAACGTTTGAGAGTCAGCAGAAAGACGAGGAGAGGAGAGACAAGTGGAGGCAGAGTTACACATAATTATCTTGGCTGGCTAAGCCCTGACTGTTGCTGTAATTAATGCTATTGAAGTTGTCTGGGGGAGAGAGGGCTCAGAGAGGCTGGCTGACATAATTGACATTCCACTGATTTCATCCACAGAGCCTTTGAGACTAGTGCAAACAGGCACCTTCTAGTCTAGACTTAGACTGAGGATAGTCACCTGATAGGTCTCACATTAAACTGAGAGGATTGGTTACGAGTTACGGCAACCATGTTATTTGAACCTGCTTATAGACAGACTATTTCATCAAAAGCTTAATGATGATGTAGAGCAGAGCCTGTCGGTTGGGAAAGGTCTAAAAACGCGTGTCATATCGTTACAGCAAACCATATGACAATACATTTATCAGAGCCAATCACATACAGGGCCTTGAGAAAGTATTCACACCCCTTGACCTTTTCCAATTTTATGTGAATTTTAAAGGGTTACATTGAGATTTTGGTAACTGGCCTCCACACAATACCCCATAATGTCAAAGTGGAATGATGTAAACTCTTAATTAAAAATTAAAAGCTGAAATGTCTTGAGTCAATAAGTATTCAAGTCCTTTGTTATGGCAAGCCTAATTAAGTTCAGGAGTAAAAATGTGCTTCACAAGTCACAATAAGTTGCATGGACTCACTCTGTGCAAACTAATAGTATTTAACATGCTTTTGGAATGACTACATCATCTCTGTACCCCACACATACAGATAATTGTAAGGTCACTCAATCGAGCAGTGAATTTCAAAAACAGACTCAACCACAAAGACCAGGGAGGTTTTCCAATGCCTCACAAAGAAGGGCACCTATTGTAGATGGGTAAAAAAAAATAGGCAGACATTGACTATCCCTTTGAGCATGGTGAAGTTACCCTTTGAGCATGGTGAAGTTACCCTTTGAGCATGGTGAAGTTACCCTTTGAGCATGGTGAAGTTACCCTTTGAGCATGGTGAAGTTACCCTTTGAGCATGGTGAAGTTACCCTTTGAGCATGGTGAAGTTACCCTTTGAGCATGGTGAAGTTATTAATTACACTTTGGATTATGTATCAATACACCCAGTCACTACAAAGATACAGGTGTCCTTCCTAAATCAGTTGCCGGAGAGGAAGGAAACCTCTCAGGGAATTTACCATGAGGCCAATGGTGACTTGAAAACAGTTACAGAGGGTATGTGTGTGCTGTGATAGGAGAACACTGAGGATGGTTCAACAACATTGTAGTTACTCCACAATACTGACCTAAATGACAAATTGAAAAGAAGGAAGCCTGCACAGAATCCAAATATTACAAAACATGCATATTGTTTGCAATAAGGTACTAAAGTAAAACTGCAAAAAAATTGCTTTATGTCCTGAATACAAAGTGTAATGTTTGGATAAAATCCAAAACATCACTGAGTACCACTCTTCATATTTTCAAGTATGGTGGTGGCTACGTCATGTTATGGGTATGCTTGTCATCGGCAAGGACTAGGGAGTTTTTAAAGATAAAAATAAATGGACTAGCGCTAAGCACAGGCAAAATCATGGTTCAGTTTGCTTTCCAACAACGGCATTCTTCCTCCTCTTCTGAGAAGGAGTAGCGAGAAGGATCGGAGGACCAATGTGCAGCGTGGTAAGTGTCCATAATGTTTATTTTAAGACATAAACTGAACACTATGAAATACAAAACAATAAACGTGAACATGAACGAAAACTGTAACAGTGGGCAGTGGGCTTCTTATAGGCTAATTGACATAATTTGAGTCAATTGGAGGTGTACCTGTGGATGTATTTCAAGGCCTACCTTCAAACTCAGTGTCTCTTTGCTTGACATCATGGGAAAATCAAAAGAAATCAGTCAAGACCTCAGATTAATTGGAGACCTTCCAAATAGACAATGACCCCAAGCATACTTCCAAAGTTGTGGCAAAATGGCTTAAGGTCAACAAAGTCAAGGTATTGGAGTGGCCATCACAAAGCCCTGACCTCAATCCCATAGAAAATTTGTGGGCAGAGATAAAAAGTGTGTGCGAGCAAGGAGGCCTACAAACCTGACTCAGTTACACCAGCTCTGTCAGGAGGAATGGGCCAACATTCACCCAACTTATTGTAGGAAGCTTGTGAAAGGCTACTCGAAACGTTTGACCCAAGTTCAACAATTTAAAGGCAATGCTACCAAATACTAATTGAATGTATGTAAACTTCTGACCCACTGGGAATGTGATGAAAGAAATAAAAGCTGAAATAAATGATTCTCTCTACTATTATTCTGATATTTCACATTCTTAAAATAAAGTGGTGATCCTAACTGACCTACATCAGGGAATGTTTACTAGGATTAAATGTCAGGAATAATGAAAAACTGAGTTTAAATGTATTTGGCTAAGATGTATGTAAACTTCTGACTTCAACTGTACATATAATAATAATACGAGTAAATTATATCTTTACATTAAAATACAAAGTCTAGCAGAATTTCAGTCATTCCAATAACTGTTATACCCCTTATTCTTCAAGAATAGGACTTGGAAATATGAAAGTACAGATCAGCCAAATTGTTTTACCTGAGCATGACCCAAAAACTAAGGACGTATTAGCCAGCCCTACTCTGTTGTTTATGATTTTGTTGTCATGGAGGACTGATTGGGCTCAATGATTTGAGTTGAAAAATAAATTCTGCGCTCATGGAATGGCATGCTTTGAGCAATACTGAAGAAAAAAAATCCCCACTTGTATCTTGTATTCCATAGGCCTGGATCCGCACTATGCAGCTGTTGCAAGAGCACATTTTTCACTGGCTGTCCACTGGTTTCAAAAACAATGATTGATAGGCAGCTTAAACTTCTGGAATTCAACCATTACCAAATACACATTTAGATTTGTGAACAGCCATCCACAACAACCACAATCCATAAGGAGTAAATAGCTAAATTAAAGAGCAGCAGTGTGATTCACATCAATGCGCTATGTAGATAACAATAATAAGTGATATCCGTATCACCGCTGACGAAACCGCTGCTGTCATCCTTACCGACAAGCGTTTATTCAAGTTGGATAATCTTTGGATGCCGACAACAGTCACATCATTGGAAGAGATATCTTGAACTGTAGGCTAAAAAAGCATATTTCTGCTCTTTTCCCACAATCCATCAAACACATCTGGTGTGTCATCATAGTGGTCTCTGACTTGTGGTTAGACTCTCTCGTGGAAAAAACTTAAACGTGCACCTTTTTTCAATGCTGATTTGAATATCATGGAGAAAACAGAAAAGTGTCAAATATTTTTTTTATGCAAACATCCTTTATGAATTTATAAGTAATCCTCAAAGTAATCATTTAGTTTTTCAAAAGTATCTGTAATCTGATCACATTTTTTTTTGCTGGTAATGTAACGGTGTCACGGTCGTCCTCCTCTTCATCTGAAGAGGAGAGGCGAGATGGATCGGAGGACCAAAACGCGGCGTGGTATGTGTTCATAGTGAATATTTATGAAAGAAAGTACTGAACACTGCATACAAAACAATAAACAAATAACGACCGTGAAGCTACAAATTAGACCTGGGGCCTGTTGCACAAAACTAGGATAAGGGATTAAGCCAGGATATCTTGGTGATCCTGGCTCAATTGATCCGTAATCCGGTTGCACTAAAGATGGATAGGGGGCAGGAGGATATGTTATGGTATAAATTACCATGGAGATTTATTCTGTGGAGCTAGCCTGCTCCAGACCAGGCTAAATTCCAGGATCTATTTAATCTCATCCCTAATGTCAGTCAGCAGTCACCACAAATGGAAACCAATAGTTATTTCACTGCTCACTATACATTGTTATCACATATAACTAGACCCACTGTTATTTAAACGTTTGTGATCATTAATTTCAATGATTTTGGATAAAAAATGATTTTTAGATGATGTTGCTATCATTAGATAATTTACAGTTTCCCATAGACTATAAGGCTATATATAAAATGCTAGAATATTAGGGCCACAGAGGGGAAAAAAACACAAGTCATAATATTGTAACCAGTTGTTTTAAAGGAGGACAGTTGTTAAAATGACAGATGTGGGGCATTTCGTGAAATTGTACTTCAGTATGGTTTCATAAACAAAGACATGCTGATGTGCCAGAATATTAAGTATCACATTGTCATAAGTATCAAAACTGTAAAAACAATATGTAGCTTTTCTGCAGAAAGAACCAGCCTCATAAATTTATGACTTTATCCTTTTTCTTCAGTGTGGCCCTAGTACTCTGTCATATAAACAAATACACATTCCATATGAATATAAAAACACAATGTGTAACATTATGTTCCTTTATTGAATAAGGACAAAACAAAGCAGGTAAACCATCAGCTTCTTTCAAAACTGAAGTCACAGTGACTCTACAAGATGGAAAGCACAGAATCTAAGCATATTATACAAAATGATACATATACAGACCTTTGAATGTGTATAACACACCCTGCATGTCTGCACACTAAAATAAATGCAGGACAAATCCATACACATCAACTGAACAGACAAATGAATGGATGCAGTAGCCTCCCTGCAGCCTTGTATTACACACAGTATACCGCACAAACATCATAAGAGGCCAAATTCGTCAAAAAACGAACCCAACAAAACCCAAATTCCTCTGCCACCGCAGGACATATTTAACCAAAATTGAAAGCACACATACTAACTAAAATAATTCAACACATATTGGTCCCTCAGCAGCCGACCACTGTCGTCATCAGGGAAGATTGCCGGATTGTCCCAGTCCATGGCTGGTGGCACTCTGGGGGCCCTCTCCTTCCTCAGGCAGGCCACATTGTGAAGGACAGCACAAGCCACAGTAATATCACATGCCCTAACAGGGCTGACCCTTAATTTGTGAAGGCAGTGAAAGCGTGCCTTCAGGAGGCCAAAGGTCATTTCAACTCTGGCCCTGGTCCTGGCATGGGCATGGTTGTAGGCCTGCTGTGCTTCCTGGGGGTCTGTGAAAGGTGTCAGGAGAAAAGGCTGGCAGCCATACCCCCTGTCTCCCAGCAACACACCAGAGAATTCACCTGTCAACACAAAATCTCATCATTACTACCTCATAAACACAGTGATATTCTTGACACAGCCATGATGGTTATAAATAGGGGTTGTGTGGCTTACCTTGTGATAGGCACTGATAGATTTCAGAGGCCCGAAAGATTCTGGAGTCATGGACTGAGCCAGGCCATTTTGCCACAACATTGCTGATCACACAGTCAGCATTGCAGACCATCTGAAATCATAAGATGAGGAATATTACACCAATCAATGCACATCACTGGCAATGCAGAGTGTTCGTCAATGGACAATATCAAAAAGTTATGTTCACCTGAACATTAATGCTGTGAAAGGATTTCCTATTCACAAAATCGGCCTCATGGGCACCTGAGGGGGCTTTTATCCTTATGTGTGTGCAGTCCACTGCACCAATGACATTGGGGAAACCTGTCACACAAAGTAATGAGTATCCTACTATGTGTTAACAGTTGTCCTGTAATTTGTAGATCCTCTTACCTGCAATCCTATAGAACTCCTCTTTGATGTCACAGAGTCTTCTGTGGCCAGGGAAGGAGATGAAGACATCTGCTAATGCTTTGATAGCCAGACACACACTCCTTATTGTGCGGCAAATTGTGGCCTTGTTCAGCTGTTCTGCATCCCCCACTGAGTACAGGAAGGCTCCACTAGCAAAAAAGCGCAAGGCCACACAAACCATTTGCTCCACACTCAGTGCATGGCTCCGTGCAGTGCGGTGCTTAATCCTGGGACCCAGTAGTCTGCATAGATACCTGATGCCATCTGCAGAAAACCTGTATCTTTCATATAGATGGTCATCAGGGAAGGCCAGTGGGTCCAACCGGTCCCTGAAGACCCTTTCTCACCTGAAGGCTCTCCTCAGCACAAGTGCTTCTTCATCCACCACATCTCGCACGAATGGGCATGCCATTGTCAGAGCAGAAAGGAACACACAATTTTGGGCCTTCATATAGGCTAGTGGCCACACCTGGTGCTTGGGGGGGTGGGCAAAAGAGGGCGATGCCTTATAACGATGACTTGGTTGTACTGATTGCTGGGAAAATAAAAAAAAAACCTTAGAAAGATGCCACCGTCCTGTGTGCTCACAATAAGAGCTCATATGTCATGGCTCACTTGACTTTACGAGAATATACCTAATTTTTATTTTGAGCTGTGTCATCTTCTTGGAGCTGGGGGAGGAAAGAAAAATAATGATTAATACATTTGTGTTACAGTTAGCATACAGTGTACATTGAAGGCATATCTCACCTCCCTCTCAAGTTTTTTTATTTCAAGGTCCAGTTTCCTAATTGTCCTCTTTTTTATTTCGAACTCCAGTGCAAGATTTTCCATCTTTTTCTTCTTGTACTGAATGTCTATGTCTGCCAGTTCTATTTGGCACCGGAGGTGGTTGCCATACAACTTTCTGATAGCTTGTGAGCTCTGTGAACACAATACAATTAGCGCAGCTGGAATTTGGCAGGATGTGGTGTCCTTTTATTAATACGCACTATGTTGCCAGGCTGGTTTTCCCACTGTATAGCATCTGGGTCCTGTAAAAGAAATTAGATTTTTTGATTTTGATGAGGACTCCTCACCATTGTAGAGTAAATAGTACTTTCACAGTCTTAACATGATACCTCATGCCTTCTGGAATCCAGAGAGATGGTCTCCTCCTCATCATCGTCTCCATCATGTGTTGTTGCTGCTGCACTGGGGCCTTCACCCTATCACATTTAATCGGATTCATATTGAAGCTAGTAGACAAGACATGCCAGGCCTACAGTATGCCTTTGATGGAGTACTCACTGGATCAGCATCGTCTGGTGCTTGTGCTGGTGGCTCTAACAGGAACACAGTGCTGCCAGACACTGCAAGGCAATAGGTAAACCAAAGTCAGAGTCCAAATTGATTCAATATGAATGTGGTTGTATCCCATGTAGAGATGGAAGGACATACCTTGAATGAAGCGGGTGGCATCTTGGGAGGAACCTATGCTCGTCTCTTTCCCCCCAGGGATCCCCTCTAAGACGGGCCTGCCTTTATTTAGCTCCAAGGCCATGTCCTCTGCTGGGGTAAGGTCAGCCTTTGGTGACCCACCACCCGTGCCTTGTCTGTGGGTATTCTTTTTCACTGCTAAAACAGTACAGACAATGTGTGAGCAGGCACCTTCTGGGTACAATATATGCTTGTGCTTTGTTAAATATTAGTCAGGGACCATACCATTCTGCAGAATGTTCTTGTATTTGATTTTGACCTGCTGCCATGTCCGTTTTGGCCCGTTCATGTTTAATCTACACACACACACACACACACACACACTTAATGGAGTCACACTGCAAAAAATTACTTGGTATTTTTGTCTTGTTTTCAGTAAAAATATCAACAATTTTATCATAGCTTTATACAGTGTGATGGAGTTACTTTACACAATTTCACTCATATCTGCAGTGCATTTCAATAAAAAAAATTAACCGTTTCATAATTACAGTACAACTGCATTTTTGGAGATGTGAATTAAATATTTGAATTGTAATTGTGATGTTTCAGCGGAGCGGTGAGTGTGTAATTGTGCACTACTTACGCATTCAGGCGGTCTGCAATACTTTGCCACGCTTTTTCTCTTTGCTTTATCACTGTGGCGGTGTTGCCTTTCTTCTTAATTATATCTTTTACCTCCTCGTATGCCTCCATGAGGATTTGTGCTTCCGACGGGGAAAAGTACGCGGCTCTAGTTGCCATGGTAAATCAGTTAATCTGTGATCTGTGGCGGGGTCTATTTGAGTGAGCCGTGAGCGCGCACCTATCCAGGATTGGTTTCACCTGGCTTAATGAATCCGTGTCTGCTCATCCTGGCTTGGTCTTTGTGCAACCAATTAAGCCTGGACGCACATGTTTTGGCTTCATTGAGCTCAGCTGAGTCATTTATCCAGGATGTCTTAATTCTACTTTTGTGCAACAGGCCCCTGTGCTGACACAAGCCACTAACATAGACAATCACCCACAAACAAACAGTGCAACCCAGGCTACCTAAGTATGATTCCCAATCAGAGACAACTAATGACACCTGCCTCTGATTGAGAACCATACTAGGCCGAAACATAGAAATCCCAAATCATAGAAAATCAAACATAGACTGCCCACCCAACTCATGCCCTGACCATACTAAATAAAAAGGTCAGAACGTGACAAACGGATTACAGTTACCATTTTTAGTAATCCTTTACATGTAACTGATTACATGTAATCCGTTACTCCCCAACCCTGCATACTGCACATGCTTTTCTAGAGTAACATCTTCTGTATGATATGTAGTGTGGATGTTTAGGCCTTTTGGGTATGGCTGATAAAACAGAACATATTCTCACATTTACTTTCTAAATGTTATGCATCAGTTAGAGCTTTCTTCTGTTTAAGGCATTCCACTCCAATAATTACACTGATCAAAAATATAAACGCAACATGTAATATGTTGGTCCCATGTGTCACGTTCTGACCTCTATTTCCTTTGTTTTGCATTTATTTAGTATGGTCAGGGCGTGAGTTGGGTGGGCAGTCTATGTTTGTTTTTCTATGTTTTGGGGCAGTTCTATGTTTTCGGCCTAGTATGGTTCTCAATCAGAGGCAGGTGTCATTAGTTGTCTCTGATTGAGAATCATACTTAGGTAGCCTGGGTTTCACTGTTTGTTTGTGGGTGATTGTTCCTGTCTTTGTGTAGTGTTCACCAGATAGGCTGTATTAGGTTTTGAGTTCTCACGTTTCTTGTTTTTTCGTTAGTTTGTTCATGTATAGTGTCGTAATAAAATACAATGAACAACCACCACGCTGCGCTTTGGTCCGCCTCTACTTCACAAGAAGAGAATCGTCACACCATGTTTCATGAGCTGAAATAAAAGATCCAATACATTTTCCATACACAAAAAAAAGCTTATTTCTCTTATTTTGTGCACAAATTTGTTTACTTCCCTGTTAGTGAGAATTTATCCTTTGCCAAGATAATCCATCCACCTGACAGGTGTGGCATATCAAGAAGCTGATTAAACAGCATGATTATTACACAGGTGCTCCCTGTGTTGAGGACAATAAATGGCCACTCTAAAATGTGCAGTTTGTCACACAACACAATGCCACAGAATTGAATGCTGTTGCCAAATAATTTAATGTTAATTTCTCTACCATAAGCCACCTCCAACGTAATTTGAAAGAATTTGGCAGTACGTCCAACCGGCCTTACAACCGCAGACCACGTGTAACCATACCAGCCCAGGACCTCCACATCAGACATCTTCACCTGCGGGATCATCTGACGGCTGATGAAAACTGTGGGTTTGCACAACCAAATAACTTCTGCACAAACTGTCAGAAACCGTCTCAGGGAAGCTCATCTGCATGCTCGTTGTCCTCACCAGGGTCTTGACCTGACAGCAGTTTGGCGTCGTAACCGTGGGCAGTGGGCAAATGCTCAGCTTTGACGGCCACTGGCACGCTGGAGAAATGTGCTCTTCACGGATGAATCCCGGTTTCAACTGTACCGGGCACAATTGCGGACAGAGTGTGTGGCGTTGTGTGGGCGAGCAATTTGCTGATGTCAAAGTTGTGAACAGAGTTGGCATGTACGACAGCGTGTTCCAGTTCCCTACAATATCCAGCAACTTCGCACAGCCATTGAAGAGGGGTGGGACAGCATTCTACAGGCCACAATCAACAACCTGATCAACTCTATGCGAAGGAGATGTGTCGTGCAGCATAAGACAAATGGTGGTCACACCAGATACTGACTGGTTTTATCCTCTATCTTTTATTTTTAAGGTATCTGTGACCAACAGATGCATATCTGTATTCCCAGTCATGTGAAATACATAGATTAGGGCCTAATGAATTTATTTCAATTGACTGATTTCCTTATACGAACTGTAACTCAGTAAAATCTTTGAAATTATTGCATGTTGCACTTATATTTTTGTTCAATGTAGATTCTTAACTATAAATCAAAAAAGTAATAAAATACACAGTTTTGGTTCTTGGGTGAGTCTTGCGGGCAGATAAGATACAGTAAATTAAGGACACCATTAAATGGAGAAGTAAATAAATGGGCTTTTAAACTAATGGCCTGGACTCACACTGTTCCCTGCAAGTATGACACGAGTCAACACTCAACTTGATGAGAAGTACTGCACAGAAGTCACCTTAATATGGAACTGCTTGAGCAACTGAAACACCCAGAGGGAAACAGAGTCTAACAAATCCCCATCTATTTAAAACATGTATTATTTAGTAACAGGTAGTCTACAACCTGACCAGGTACGCTCTGAGCCCATGTAATAATATCCTATAACAGAGCTTTATTAGTAACAGGTAGTCTACAACCTGACCAGGTACGCTCTGAGCCCATGTAATAATATCCTATAACAGAGCTTTATTAGTAACAGGTAGTCTACAACCTGACCAGGTACGCTCTGAGCCCATGTAATAATATCCTATAACAGAGCTTTATTAGTAACAGGTAGTCTACAACCTGACCAGGTACGCTCTGAGCCCATGTAATAATATCCTATAACAGAGCTTTATTAGTAACAGGTAGTCTACAACCTGACCAGGTACGCTCTGAGCCCATGTAATAATATACTATAGCAGAGCTTTATTGTGGTAAACCAAGAAACTACAAACCAACCCACACTCCAACCAACCAAGCCCAGCTGTCTTTAAACACTGAGCAGCTTGGTGGTACAAGGCTCCTCCTCTGCATCTGAGACACAGAGATAGGCCATATTTGAAGAAGAGAATCAGCATGGCTGAGCCAGCCTTTGGTTGTGTAAGATGTTTATTGTTTCATGTCTCCATCATAAGAAAGCTCTAGCTAGTGTAACTCTCTGTCTCACTCTCTCCCCCGTTCCGCTGCCCCCACACTTCTGCTCCCTGATTGGTTAATGAGGTCCACTGTTCGGCTCTCCTCCCACGCTGCCATTAGGGCTCACTAAGTGACAGCCTGGTTGCCGGGCATGTGTCACCGGTCCACTCGTCATTGTAACTAACATATCATACATGATGATATCACCTGCAGGGGACGATGTCTCCTGGAGAGCGGAGTGGAGCAACCTACACAGACAGACTGGCTTCAGTCCTTAATAATTTAGTGCACAGCTAAGTGAGACACTCACTGTAAATGTAAATATAAGATGTTGAACTGAGCTCAGATCAGGAGTTGTGTCACATATTTCAAGAGTGTATATTTTAGCTGTTCTTAATTAATGTTCTGTTCTGAGTCAAGCTAACCTTAATGTCACTTTGGAACAGGACTCAGAACCACTCAGCACTGCTGATGTCTGGAACAGGACTCAGAACCACTCAGCACTGCTGATGTCTGGAACAGGACTCAGAACCACTCAGCACTACTGATGTCTGGAACAGGACTCAGAACCACTCAGCACTACTGATGTCTGGAACAGGACTCAGAACCACTCAGCACTACTGATGTCTGGAACAGGCTTCAGAACCACTCAGCACTACTGATGTCTGGAACAGGACTCAGAACCACTCAGCACTACTGATGTCTGGAACAGGACTCAGAACCACTCAGCACTACTGATGTCTGGAACCGGCTTCAGAACCACTCAGCAGAGCTGAACAGGACTCAGAACCACTCAGCACTGCTGATGTCTGGAACAGGACTCAGAACCACTCAGCACAGCTGATGTCTGGAACAGGACTCAGAACCACTCAGCACAGCTGATGTCTGGAACAGGACTCAGAACCACTCAGCACTACTGATGTCTGGAACAGGACTCAGAACCACTCAGCACTGCTGATGTCTGGAACAGGACTCAGAACCACTCAGCACTGCTGATGTCTGGAACAGGACTCAGAACCACTCAGCACTACTGATGTCTGGAACAGGACTCAGAACCACTCAGTACTACTGATGTCTGGAACAGGCTTCAGAACCACTCAGCACTACTGATGTCTGGAACAGGACTCAGAACCACTCACCACTACTGATGTCTGGAACAGGACTCAGAACCACTCAGCACTACTGATGTCTGGAACAGGCTTCAGAACCACTCAGCACTACTGATGTCTGGAACAGGACTCAGAACCACTCAGCACTACTGATGTCTGGAACAGGACTCAGAACCACTCAGCACTACTGATGTCTGGAACCGGCTTCAGAACCACTCAGCAGAGCTGAACAGGACTCAGAACCACTCAGCACTGCTGATGTCTGGAACAGGACTCAGAACCACTCAGCACAGCTGATGTCTGGAACAGGACTCAGAACCACTCAGCACAGCTGATGTCTGGAACAGGACTCAGAACCACTCAGCACTACTGATGTCTGGAACAGGACTCAGAACCACTCAGCACTGCTGATGTCTGGAACAGGACTCAGAACCACTCAGCACGGCTGATGTCTGGAACAGGACTCAGAACCACTCAGCACTGCTGATGTCTGGAACAGTACTCAGAACCACTCAGCACTACTGATGTCTGGAACAGGACTCAGAACCACTCAGCACTGCTGATGTCTGGAACAGGACTCAGAACCACTCAGCACTGCTGATGTCTGGAACAGTACTCAGAACCACTCAGCACTGCTGATGTCTGGAACAGGACTCAGAACCACTCAGCACTGCTGATGTCTGGAACAGGACTCAGAACCACTCAGCACTGCTGATGTCTGGAACAGGCTTTAGAACCACTCAGCACTGCTGATGTCTGGAACAGGACTCAGAACCACTCAGCACTGGTGATGTCTGGAACAGGACTCAGAACCACTCAGCACTACTGATGTCTGGAACAGGACTCAGAACCACTCAGCACTACTGATGTCTGGAACAGGACTCAGAACCACTCAGCACTGCTGATGTCTGGAACAGGCTTCAGAACCACTCAGCACTGCTGATGTCTGGAACAGGACTCAGAACCACTCAGCACTACTGATGTCTGGAACTTTCCTTCTCTCTCTTTCCTTTTCCTCTCCATCTCTCTCTCTCTTCTTCACTCGTTCTCTCCTTCTCTCACATTAGACCACATCCAGCTTGGACTCTTTCTCACTGGCCTCTCCTCTTTATCTTCCCCTCTCTCTCCGTTCTGTTACAGGTTAGAGGTTGACATGGTATAGGATCTATGGGTTGTCCCTCACGCTACACTTCCTTCTTCCCCTCATCTCTGTCCTAAATCTCTAGACCCTGTCCAGACGCTCTTCTCCTCTCCTGCTCTCCTCCTGGCCCTGGGCTAAGCTCTCCAGATGGCACTGCCAGCTCCACAGCCACTCTGCATCAAAGGGCCACGGGGCCGAGAAGAAAGGAGAGGAGAGAAGAGAGGAGAACATCCCTGTCACTGTGGCCATGACTGATCCAAGTCACACACACACAGACACAAACACACACAGACACTCACACACACTGTCATAGATGGATCCACGTAGAACAGGCATCATTGACACTCACTGACGCTAAGCAAAAGCTAACACTGCCACATTTGGGCAGCATTGGTGAAGACCTATTACTTAAAGGAAAGGGTCACCCATTTTTAATGTTATTTTGTTTTTGTGCATCTCTGAGGGATGTTCTATCGATTCCCTGGGTCATTTCATGTTTTTATGTGTATCTGAGTTATTGGCGTTTAAGCAGGCAGAAATCTGTTCGCCATTACGTACAACCGTGATAAAGTCTCTCTCACTACACTGGAAGTAAATATGAACAGGACTTTTAGATGGTGAAAACGTCTATCATGCCTGTCAGACTTCAATACTGGCCGATGTCATAACTCGGGAGGATGTCTTCTCTCCAATGAGTCATTGATCATATTTTTACGATATTCCGACATCGAGAAATTTAGAATTTAACAGAGGGTCTAGCACATTTGTCTGCCCTCTTTAGTCCAGGGTGCATTGCATGGTGCAGTTGCTAGATATATTATCGAAAGGAGATAGGAATCCAATGAATGAAGGAACGTAAACGCCCCACTCAGCAGACTGTTGACCAATCGCGTTCACAATGTCATGCTGTGTCATGTGGTTGCTAAGCTAATTGTCACGCAATCCCTATATAAAGTCAGTGTAAGAAAGGTGCCCATTTTCCTCGAAAGTATGTAACATCACGAATCCAAAGGTATAAGATAATACAAATAGCAAGTGACTTATCTCCCATCTCGGGAAAGATTTCAAATGTTGTACTACTTGTTGATGAAATTCATGCTAATGTTGGAATTTTGAGCTAGCGCCCAATTCATTCCCATTCACTCCTCGAAGGAGGGCACTCTTTGTCCCAGAATCGCTCAGAACGCAACGCGAGTAGCATGGCAATGTTTCCCATCTCCTCAAAAGTATGTCTGCCGTTGCGAATGTTAGACTCTCTAATGTGAGGCACATCGATCTGCAGGTTGAACATTGTGAGATAGTGCAGTTTCTTTAAGCGATTTTACAGCTAATTAGCTACATTACATGCTGATAGGGTCTTTGGTATTATTGTGTATAGCTAGCTACATTTGCTAGCTAGCTAGCCAGCCAGCCCATATAGAGAGCATTTCATTTTGGATTTTGTAGTGGACTTGAGCTGCAACAGATATCCACAACAAGGTTGCTACCAACCTTATTTTAACGCCAAAATGAAAGATTTCTTCACAAAAAACATTGTTCTCACATATTAGTGTTATTTAACACTTAATTGAAGGAATATGTGATTTTAGGTGGATTTTCCCTTTAATATTGAATATCAATATCTCATCTGACAATCTGTTTGCATCCTGTTCTGCTTCACTTACAAGGTCTCTTCCATAACACTTGGCCTGATGGCTGAATTACAGTTTGTTTCATTGTAAACTGAGAGTTCTGCCAGGGTGACAATGTGTTTTATGATTCACGATTTCATATCACACATCCCATCAACTCTTCAGGTTGTCTGAAAAAGCTAGATTGGACAGGAGGGATTATTTCAGCAAATTGTGTGAGAGACGACAGAAAGGGGGGATAGGTAGTGAGATCGGAAGAGAGAGAATGTTTCTGTTAAAGAGAGAAAGAAAGAGAGAGAGGGAGGCAGAGAGACAGAAGCAGGAAGAGAGAGACAGAGACAGACAGACAGACAGAGAGAGAGAGAGAGAGAGAGCGAGAGAGAGAGACAGAGAGAGAGAGAGAGAGAGAGAGAGAGACAGAGAGAGAGACAGAGAGAGACAGAGAGAGACAGAGAGAGAGAGAGAGAGAGAGAGAGAGAGAGAGAGAGAGAGAGAGAGAGAGAGAGAGAGAGAGAAGCAGCCTGTGAATGGGCCAGTGTCTCAGCATGGCCATATGACAGTGATACAACGTCTCCACAGTGGACCGTGGATCCCAGCCAGTGACCTTTACAAAGTCCACTAGGATCTGGTTCAGATCAAAATAGACTGGCCAATAACCAGGAATTACCTTAGTTACCGCGGTTACCTCTACCTCTGAACAATATGCATACGGACTGCTGAAAGAAACTAAGAAAGCAAATAAATTTGAAACTGATCTTGTGACCTCTACACAGTCACACACACACGCGCGCGCACACACACACAACTCCATCCTTCCAATACACAGGCACTCACACAGACACACACACAGGCCATATGCACACACACACGCACTCACGCACACAGGCCAATATCACGCACACACACACATCCACCGTACACACACTCCCATTCTGAGTAATACCAACCAAATGGCTCCAAGTGAGTAGAGTACACAGCCCCATGGGAGCTGCAGGGTGCTCAGCCTCCTCCCACACTAAGACACACTACAATAAAGACGTCTCACCTCGCCACTACTCCGGCCCACGCTCCCTTCCACTACCCTCTGCTGTAGAGGTGGGCAGAGAAAGGAGGCAAGGGAGGCTGGTCATCTGGAAAACGCTGCAGGACAATGAGATACCTGTCGTCGGGTCTTCGTACTGCACAGCGGGATCCCTGCCGCAGCCCTTTACCCGCCCACGGCCCAGCAACCATAAACTAATAGCAGTTCAAATGATAGAAATGTAGAGAGAGGGACTTCATCATCTTTCCAATAATTCCTTAATAGGGCAAATGCTCCCTGGGTAATTGATAACTCATCCTGTACTCAAGGCAGTCGGCTTGGCATCGCTTTACGAGATGCTGTTGCAGGAGATTATGCTGTGAGATTGAGACGCAAATGTTAGAGTATGATGTTACAGTACAAGTCCCATAGACTGTAGTTTAAATAAATAGAAACTGTATTATTAAAGCCCCAATAGCCACAGGAGAGGAATGACACATTTACGTTATACAACAAGCGTGCAATATCCTCTCTGCTTAAAATATAAAAGTATGATTGAAGCCCAAATAGTCCCCAGTGAGGTATGATGTAAATATTCATTATCCTTATACTGAAAAGCCTAGTGCCTAGTGCCTCACACGTACAGCTCATTGAATAAATAAACAGTTGGAGAAAGGTACAGGCATTGAGATCTGGTAACCCAAATCACGTACAGCTCATTGAATAAATAAACAGTTGGAGAAAGGTACAGGCATTGAGATCTGGTAACCCAAATCACGTACAGCTCATTGAATGAATAAACAGTTGGAGAAAGGTACAGGCATTGAGATCTGGTAACCCAAATCACGTACAGCTCATTGAATAAATAAACAGTTGGAGAAAGGTACAGGCATTGAGATCTGGTAACCCAAATCACGTACAGCTCATTGAATAAATAAACAGTTGGAGAAAGGTACAGGCATTGAGATCTGGTAACCCAAATCACGTACAGCTCATTGAATGAATAAACAGTTGGAGAAAGGTACAGGCATTGAGATCTGGTAACCCAAATCACGTACAGCTCATTGAATAAATAAACAGTTGGAGAAAGGTACAGGCATTGAGATCTGGTAACCCAAATCACGTACAGCTCATTGAATGAATAAACAGTTGGAGAAAGGTACAGGCATTGAGATCTGGTAACCCAAATCACGTACAGCTCATTGAATAAATAAACAGTTGGAGAAAGGTACAGGCATTGAGATCTGGTAACCCAAATCACGTACAGCTCATTGAATGAATAAACAGTTGGAGAAAGGTACAGGCATTGAGATCTGGTAACCCAAATCACGTACAGCTCATTGAATGAATAAACAGTTGGAGAAAGGTACAGGCATTGAGATCTCTATCATGAAGAGTTGAAAAAGGGATACAAGTATGAATCCACAAGATTTAGGACAAATGATTTGTACCATCTCATGGCAACTCTCAGCAGTCATGCATAAGGTCTCTCTCTACATATGACAGAACATTCACTGTCATCCTTGGTGCAGATAAGGTAGCCTCTGACCTCTGTGGTACAGATGAAGCAGTGGGGTCATATTCAGACTCTAGCTGTTCCCTGACAGTGCTGTACAGTATGCACTAGGTTTAGACATACATTTTAAAGTGAAAAATCGGAGTCTCAGTGTCATTCTGTTCTAGTGGAATTGCCCTACTTAATCAACCATACTCTCCTCTCAGTTCAAGCTGAGGTTTCTATTCTATTCTGTTCTATTCTATTCTGTTTTATTCTATTCTATTCTGTTCTATTCTATTCTATTCTATTCTGTTCTATTTTATTGTATTCTATTCTGTTCTAGTCTATTCTGTTCTATTTTATTGTATTCTATTCTGTTCTAGTCTATTCTGTTCTATTTTATTGTATTCTATTCTGTTCTAGTCTATTCTGTTCTATTTTATTGTATTCTATTCTGTTCTAGTCTATTCTGTTCTATTTTATTGTATTCTATTCTGTTCTAGTCTATTCTGTTCTATTTTATTGTATTCTATTCTGTTCTAGTCTATTCTGTTCTATTTTATTTTATTCTATTCTGTTCTAGTCTATTCTGTTCTATTTTATTGTATTCTATTCTGTTCTAGTCTATTCTGTTCTATTTTATTGTATTCTATTCTGTTCTAGTCTATTCTGTTCTATTTTATTGTATTCTATTCTGTTCTAGTCTATTCTGTTCTATTTTATTGTATTCTATTCTGTTCTAGTCTATTGTATTCTATTCTGTTCTAGTCTATTCTGTTCTATTTTATTGTATTCTATTCTGTTCTAGTCTATTCTGTTCTATTTTATTGTATTCTATTCTGTTCTAGTCTATTGTATTCTATTCTGTTCTAGTCTATTCTGTTCTATTTTATTGCATTCTATTCTGTTCTAGTCTATTCTGTTCTATTTTATTTTATTCTATTCTATTCAGTTCAGTCCATTTTAAGATGAGATGTCTTTACTGTGGTGAGGGGAGATTCAGTGAAGCCTGTGTCCTGTGGGAATTGTTTGCCATATGATAGGAGGTGAGTTCTCAATATCTAAAGAAAAGGCCTAGATATCAGGGGCATTGAACAATGAACCTAACACACTTTCGAACAATGTACCCCACACACTGTACCATATGCACGCACGCACACACGCAAGCACGCGCACGCACACGCACACACACAACTGAGTGAACAGGAACTACAAAAAGCCAGTATCTGTCCATCCCATGAAGTTGAGAGAGAGGGAGCATAGACACATCTCCTGGGACGGAGAATCCAACTGGCAGACTTTTCAGATCCCTGGTCTTTCCAAGAACAAGCACTCTGCGCGTCCAAGAACACGCATCTGTTATCATATCATCCCACTTTCAATGTGTGTTGGTGGGCATGGATCATCCGCTCACAGCCCTCTGAGAGGATTCCACCATCCAACACATCCACATAGGCCTACAGTCCTATGCATAGCTCACTGCTCCACTCCTGTCTCTCACAAGCTTCCCATGTGAGTTCTGGCATCAAGGTTAGGCTACTCTGCTCATGAGAAGAATCCAGCACATACCATTTGTTGATTGTGACGATTCAGGCTTTGAGGAATAGGCCTATCACTAATATATCTCCTGTATGGTTTGTTGTCTCGCACTATCGCCTGTAATTAAAGTTGCCTATTTACTCATGTTCAGATAAGAGATCGCATTTGTATATCTTACCAATAGTATTTATTTACATTCATGCTTAGATAAAGTCATGATGTTGTTTATTTTGTCTGAAATACACTGTTTAGTTTGTCTGAAATACATTGTTTAGTTTGTAACATTATGACTGCAACTTTGACTGTACAAAAAAAACGTACTGTAACGTTCAATTACACAGAAACGATGCTGCTCAGAATGACCAGTTGAAAAAAGGGGAGGGGTTGGGTAGTGGAATGCTCCGCTGCCCTTTAAATACATTATTCACTGCTTCAAGCTACACTCCTCCACACCCATCAAACGGAGCAAACGTACCTCAAAGGCTGTTGAAGAATGTTTTGGGAATAGTGTCATTCAGTAGAAACCGTCAGTCAAAGTAGCAAACTTTTAATCGAATTGAACGCACCCCAGCTTGACTCTCATGATGGGTGTTCTAGAGTGCACTCGCACATCTCATGTGTAGCCTAGTGGTGTGCAATGTATGAGATAATCTATTTTGAAAAGTCAGTGGTATAATATAACATTTTGTGCTTTTTAAAATGAATTATACTACTTTCAGTTAACATTATATTTGTTGTAAAATACATGTTTACTGTGTCTCCTTTGAGCTGTGTTTATTGTTTCATGTATGGATCATCCACCTGTCCTTAGTAGGCCTTTGTCCTAACAGACCTGGTCATGTATAAACAACGGGCAGTTGCTTTAGCTTTCAGATGTGTGAGATTATACATGTGTACATACTGTATCTTCACTATCACTGTTGCCCAGTGGGCCAACAACACTTAATAAAACCACTCCGTCTGCTGGCCCACTCTGTGCTCCAAAACCCAACTAACATAAAATGAATCAACCAACCAATACAAAAACACAGATTTTAGAGTAAAAAAAAACAATTCTGAAAATCTCCCTGCAATTGAGCATGATGGGAAATATTACACTGAGCGTACAAAACATTAAGGACACCTGCTACCTGCTCTTTCCATGACATGATCCCTTATTGATGTCACTTGTTTATACTACTTCAATCAGTGTAGATGAAGGAAAGGAGAGGAGACAGGTTAAAGAAGGATTTTTAAGCATGGAAACAATTGAGACATGAATGGTGTATGTGTGCCGTCTAGAGGGTGAATTTGAACAGGGTATGGTAGTAGGTGTGTGTATCAAGAATGGACCACCACCCAAAGGACATCCAGCCAACTTGACACAACTGTGTAAAAATGGGCCAGCATCCCTGTGGAACGCTTTAGACACCTTGTAGAGTCCATGCAACTCAATATTAGGAAGGTGTCCTTAATGTTTTGTACACACAGGGTGTGGTTCTAAGTAGAACCCTTCTTGCCTCCCAAAGAATCATCAAAGAACCCTTTCGTTAAAAAACAGTTCTTAGGATGTTAAGGGTTCTAGGTAGAACCCTTTGCCTTACAAATAACCCTTGTCTTCTAAAACAGGTTCTTCTGACCAAAATGGTTCTTGGTAGAATCCTATCTCTTCAAAAAAAAACGTATGGAACAACTTTTTCTAAGAGTGTAGGATCAATTTTGTTTTTTATATTATACTGAATCAGATTACATGGACAGGGAGGACCTGAACCTAGATCCACACTCATACTCTGAGGTGCTGTGAGAATACCATCCCTGGCCTTATGAATCACTCATGGCCTTATGAATCACTCCTGGCCTTATGAATCACTCCTGGCCTTATGAATCACTGTCCTATAGAGTGCATCTAAACAGTAAACCTCTCCCCTCTCCATTTAATTTCAATAGTGGTAAATTGGTGATAAATCAGTGGACTCTCCAGCGCTTGGCCCATCGTGTGGCAGTGCAGCCTGGTGGTGTGGACTGACAGTTAATTAAGGCTACAGACCTGCTCCCTGGAGCATCGCTACTCTGTACCGTGACCCTGTGCTGTGACAGAGCTAACATGAGAAGGGCACAGGGACGCTAGAGGCTCCGAGGCCAGGCACCGTGACCTTAGGAGGTGAGAGGGGGGAGCAGCACTAGCTCTCTTTTCATTACAATGTACATGCACACTCTCTCTCCCTCCATTCCCCTCATTCTCTCTCTCCCTACTGAACCTGTACTCTCTCTCCCTCCATTCCCCTCATTATCTCTCTACCTACTGACCCTGTACTCTCTCTCCCTCCATTCCCCTCATTCTCTCTCTCCCTACTGAACCTGTACTCTCTCTCCCTCCATTCTCCTCATTCTCTCTCCCTCCATTCCCCTCATTCTCTCTCTACCTACTGAACCTGTACTCTTTC
>NW_027259053.1:0-42773 GCF_045791955.1 Oncorhynchus clarkii lewisi | reverse complement strand
AGGTTGTTGAATACTACAGGAGTTACTGTCTAGCCAGTCATTAGTTTCAGAGGGGTTGTTGAATACTACAGGAGTTACTGTCTAGCCAGTCATTCGTTTCAGAGGGGTCGTTGCATACTACAGGAGTTGCTGTCTAGCCAGTCATTAGTTTCAGAGGGGTCGTTGCATACTACAGGAGTTACTGTCTAGCCAGTCATTAGTTTCAGAAGGGTTGTTGCATACTACAAGTGTTACTGTCTAGCCAGTCATTAATTTCAGAGGGGTCGTGCATACTGCAAG
Organism: Oncorhynchus clarkii lewisi; assembly: GCF_045791955.1. Taxonomy (NCBI): domain Eukaryota; kingdom Metazoa; phylum Chordata; class Actinopteri; order Salmoniformes; family Salmonidae; genus Oncorhynchus; species Oncorhynchus clarkii. The sequence goes on along the minus strand of NW_027259053.1, from coordinate 42,494 downwards.
AGTTACTGTCTAGCCAGTCATTAATTTCAGAGGGGTCGTGCATACTACAAGAGTTACTATCTAGCCAGACATTAGTTTCAGAGGGGTCGTTCCATATTACAAGAGTTACTGTCTAGCCAGTCATTCGTTTCAGAGGGGTCGTGCATACTACAAGAGTTACTGTCTAGCCAGTCATTAGTTTCAGAGGGGTCGTGCATACTTCAAGAGTTACTGTCTAGCCGGTCATTAGTTTCAGAGGGGTCGTGCATACTACAAGAGTTACTGTCTAGCCAGTCATTAGTTTCAGAGGGGTCGTGCATACTACAAGAGTTACTGTCTAGCCAGTCATTAATTTCAGAGGGGTCGTGCATACTACAAGAGTTACTATCTAGCCAAACATTACTTTCAGAGGGGTCGTTGCATATTACAGGAGTTACTATCTAGCCAGTCATTCGTTTCAGAGAGGTTGTTGAATACTACAGGAGTTACTGTCTAGCCAGTCATTAGTTTCAGAGGGGTTGTTGAATACTACAGAATTTACTATCTAGCCAGTCATTAGTTTCAGAGGGGTCGTGCATACTACAAGAGTTACTATCTAGCCAAACATTACTTTCAGAGGGGTCGTGCATACTACAAGAGTTACTGTCTAGCCAGTCATTAGTTTCAGAGAGGTTGTTGAATACTACAAGAGTTACTGTCTAGCCAGTCATTCGTTTCAGAGGGGTCGTGCATACTACAAGAGTTACTGTCTAGCCAGTCATTAATTTCAGAGGGGTCGTGCATACTACAAGAGTTACTATCTAGCCAAACATTACTTTCAGAGGGGTCGTTGCATACTACAAGAGTTACTGTCTAGCCAGTCATTAGTTTCAGAGAGGTTGTTGAATACTACAGGAGTTACTGTCTAGCCAGTCATTAGTTTCAGAGGGGTTGTTGAACACTACAGAATTTACTATCTAGCCAGTCATTAGTTTCAGAGGGGTCGTGCATACTACAAGAGTTACTATCTAGCCAAACATTACTTTCAGAGGGGTCGTGCATACTACAAGAGTTACTGTCTAGCCAGTCATTAGTTTCAGAGAGGTTGTTGAATACTACAAGAGTTACTGTCTAGCCAGTCATTAGTTTCAGAGGGGTCGTTGCATACTACAAGAGTTACTGTCTAGCCAGTCATTAGTTTCAGAGGGGTCGTGCATACTACAAGAGTTACTGTCTAGCCAGTCATTAGTTTCAGAGGGGTCGTGCATACTATAAGAGTTACTGTCTAGCCAGTCATTAGTTTCAGAGGGGTCGTGCATACTACAAGAGTTACTATCTAGCCAGCCATTAGTTTCAGAGGGGTCGTTGCATACTACAGGAGTTACTGTCTAGCCAGTCATTAGTTTCAGAGGGGTCGTTGCATACTACAGGAGTTACTGTCTAGCCAGTCATTAGTTTCAGAGGGGTCGTTGCATACTACAAGAGTTACTGTCTAGCCAGTCATTAGTTTCAGAGGGGTTGTTGCATACTACAAGTGTTACTGTCTAGCCAGTCGTTAATTTCAGAGGGGTCGTGCATACTGCAAGAGTTACTGTCTAGCCAGTCATTAATTTCAGAGGGGTCGTGCATACTACAAGAGTTACTATCTAGCCAGTCATTAGTTTCAGACGGGTCGTTCCATATTACAAGAGTTACTGTCTAGCCAATCATTCGTTTCAGAGGGGTCGTGCATACTACAAGAGTTACTGTCTAGCCAGTCATTAGTTTCAGAGGGGTCGTGCATACTACAAGAGTTACTGTCTAGCCAGTCATTAGTTTCAGAGGGGTCGTGCATACTACAAGAGTTACTATCTAGCCAGCCATTAGTTTCAGAGGGGTCGTTGCATACTACAGGAGTTACTGTCTAGCCAGTCATTAGTTTCAGAGGGTTCGTTGCAGACTACAAGAGTTACTGTCTAGCCAGTCATTAGTTTCAGAGTGGTTGTTGCATACTACAAGTGTTACTGTCTAGCCAGTCATTAATTTCAGAGGGGTCGTGCATACTACAAGAGTTACTGTCTAGCCAGTCATTAATTTCAGAGGGGTCGTGCATACTACAAGAGTTACTATCTAGCCAGACATTAGTTTCAGAGGGTTCGTTCCATATTACAAGAGTTACTGTCTAGCCAATCATTCGTTTCAGAGGGGTCGTGCATACTACAAGAGTTACTGTCTAGCCAGTCATTAGTTTCAGAGGGGTCGTGCATACTACAGGAGTTACTGTCTAGCCAGTCATTAGTTTCAGAGGGGTCGTGCAAACTACACGAGTTACCTTCTAGACAGTCATTAGTTTCAGAGGGGTCGTTCATACTACAAGAGTTACTGTCTAGCCAGTCATTAGTTTCAGAGGGGTCGTGCATACTACAAGAGTTACTGTCTTGCCTGTCATTAGTTTCAGAGGGGTCGTGCATACTACAAGAGTTACTGTCTTGCCGGTCATTAGTTTCAGAGGGGTCGTGCATACTACAAGAGTTACTGTCTAGCCAGTCATTAGTTTCAGAGGGGTTGTGCATACTACAAGAGTTACTGTCTAGCCAGTCATTAGTTTCAGGGGGGTCGTTGCATACTACAAGAGTTACTGTCTAGCCAGTCATTAATTTCAGAGGGGTCGTGCATACTGCAAGAGTTACTGTCTAGCCAGTCATTAATTTCAGAGGGGTCGTGCATACTACAAGAGTTACAATCTAGCCAGTCATTAGTTTCAGAGGGGTCGTTCCATACTACAAGAGTTACTGTCTAGCCAGTCATTTGTTTCAGAGGGGTCGTTGCATACTACAAGAGTTACTGTCTAGCCAGTCATTAGTTTCAGAGGGGTCGTGCATACTACAAGAGTTACTATCTAGCCAGTCATTAGTTTCAGAGGGGTCGTGCATACTACAAGAGTTACTATCTAGCCAGTCATTAGTTTCAGAGGGGTCGTGCATACTACAAGAGTTACTGTCTAGCCAGTCATTAGTTTCAGAGGGGTCGTGTATACTACAAGAGTTACTGTCTAGCCAGTCATTAGTTTCAGAGGGGTCGTGCAAACTACACAAGTTACCTTCTAGCCAGTCATTAGTTTCAGAGGGGTCGTGCATACTACAAGAGTTACTGTCTAGCCAGTCATTAGTTTCAGAGGGGTCGTTGCATACTACAAGAGTTACTGTCTAGCCAGTCATTAGTTTCAGAGGGGTCGTGCATACTACAAGAGTTACTGTCTAGCCAGTCATTAGTTTCAGAGGGGTCGTTCCATACTACAAGAGTTACTGTCTAGCCAGTCATTCGTTTCAGAGGGGTCGTGCATACTACAAGAGTTACTGTCTAGCCAGTCATTAGTTTCAGAGACGTTGTTGAATACTACAGGAGTTACTATCTAGCCAGTCATTAGTTTCAGAGAGGTTGTTGAATACTACAGGAGTTACTGTCTAGCCTGTTATTAGTTTCAGAGAAGTTGTTGAATACTACAGGATTTACTATCTAGCCAGTCATTAGTTTCAGAGGGGTCGTGCATACTACAAGAGTTACTGTCTAGCCAGTCATTAGTTTCAGAGGGGTCGTGCATACTACAAGAGTTACTGTCTAGCCAGTCATTAGTTTCAGAGGGGTCGTGGATACTACAAGAGTTACTGTCTAGCCAGTCATTAGTTTCAGAGGGGTCGTTGCATACTACAAGAGTTACTGTCTAGCCAGTCATTAGTTTCAGAGGGGTTGTTGCATACTACAAGTGTTACTGTCTAGCCATTCGTTAATTTCAGAGGGGTCGTGCATACTGCAAGAGTTACTGTCTAGCCAGTCATTAATTTCAGAGGGGTCGTGCATACTACAAGAGTTACTATCTAGCCAGTCATTAGTTTCAGACGGGTCGTTCCATATTACAAGAGTTACTGTCTAGCCAATCATTCGTTTCAGAGGGGTCGTGCATACTACAAGAGTTACTGTCTAGCCAGTCATTAGTTTCAGAGGGGTCGTGCATACTACAGGAGTTACTGTCTAGCCAGTCATTAGTTTCAGAGAGGTTGTTGAATACTACAGGAGTTACTGTCTAGCCAGTCATTAGTTTCAGAGAGGTTGTTGAATACTACAGGATTTACTATCTAGCCAGTCATTAGTTTCAGAGGGGTCGTGCATACTACAAGAGTTACTGTCTAGCCAGTCATTAGTTTCAGAGGGGTAGTTGCATACTACAAGAGTTACCGTCTAGCCAGTCAATAGTTTCAGAGGGGTCGTGCATACTACAAGAGTTACTGTCTAGCCAGTCATTAGTTTCAGAGGGGTCGTTGCATACTACAAGAGTTACTGTCTAGCCAGTCATTAGTTTCAGAGGGGTCGTGCATACTACAAGAGTTAATGTCTAGCCAGTCATTAGTTTCAGAGGGGTCGTGCATACTACAAGAGTTACTGTCTAGCCAGTCATTAGTTTCAGAGGGGTCGTGCATACTACAAGAGTTACTATCTAGCCAGCCATTAGTTTCAGAGGGGTCGTTGCATACTACAGGAGTTACTGTCTAGCCAGTCATTAGTTTCAGAGGGTTCGTTGCAGACTACAAGAGTTACTGTCTAGCCAGTCATTAGTTTCAGAGGGGTTGTTGCATACTACAAGTGTTACTGTCTAGCCAGTCATTAATTTCAGAGGGGTCGTGCATACTGCAAGAGTTACTGTCTAGCCAGTCATTAATTTCAGAGGGGTCGTGCATACTACAAGAGTTACTATCTAGCCAGACATTCGTTTCAGAGGGGTCGTTCCATATTACAAGAGTTACTGTCTAGCCAATCATTCGTTTCAGAGGGGTCGTGCATACTACAAGAGTTACTGTCTAGCCAGTCATTAGTTTCAGAGGGGTCGTGCATACTACAGGAGTTACTGTCTAGCCAGTCATAAGTTTCAGAGGGGTTGTTGAATACTACAGGATTTACTATCTAGCCAGTCATTAGTTTCAGAGGGGTCGTGCATACTACAAGAGTTACTGTCTAGCCAGTCATTAGTTTCAGAGGGGTCGTGCAAACTACACGAGTTACCTTCTAGACAGTCATTAGTTTCAGAGGGGTCGTTCATACTACAAGAGTTACTGTCTAGCCAGTCATTAGTTTCAGAGGGGTCGTGCATACTACAAGAGTTACTGTCTTGCCTGTCATTAGTTTCAGAGGGGTCGTGCATACTACAAGAGTTACTGTCTTGCCTGTCATTAGTTTCAGAGGGGTCGTGCATACTACAAGAGTTACTGTCTAGCCAGTCATTAGTTTCAGAGGGGTCGTGCATACTACAAGAGTTACTGTCTAGCCAGTCATTCGTTTCAGAGGGGTCGTTGCATACTACAAGAGTTACTGTCTAGCCAGTCATTAATTTCAGAGGGGTCGTGCATACTGCAAGAGTTACTGTCTAGCCAGTCATTAATTTCAGAGGGGTCGTGCATACTACAAGAGTTACTATCTAGCCAGTCATTAGTTTCAGAGGGGTCGTTCCATACTACAAGAGTTACTGTCTAGCCAGTCATTTGTTTCAGAGGGGTCGTTGCATACTACAAGAGTTACTGTCTAGCCAGTCATTAGTTTCAGAGGGGTCGTGCATACTACAAGAGTTACTATCTAGCCAGTCACTAGTTTCAGAGGGGTAGTGCATACTACAAGAGTTACTATCTAGCCAGTCATTAGTTTCAGAGGGGTCGTGCATACTACAAGAGTTACTGTCTAGCCAGTCATTAGTTTCAGAGGGGTCGTGTATACTACAAGAGTTACTGTCTAGCCAGTCATTAGTTTCAGAGGGGTCGTGCAAACTACACAAGTTACCTTCTAGCCAGTCATTAGTTTCAGAGGGGTTGTGCATACTACAAGAGTTACTGTCTAGCCAGTCATTAGTTTCAGAGGGGTCGTTGCATACTACAAGAGTTACTGTCTAGCCAGTCATTAGTTTCAGAGGGGTCGTGCATACTACAAGAGTTACTGTCTAGCCAGTCATTAGTTTCAGAGGGGTCGTTCCATACTACAAGAGTTACTGTCTAGCCAGTCATTCGTTTCAGAGGGGTCGTGCATACTACAAGAGTTACTGTCTAGCCAGTCATTAGTTTCAGAGAGGTTGTTGAATACTACAGGAGTTACTATCTAGCCAGTCATTAGTTTCAGAGAGGTTGTTGAATACTACAGGAGTTACTGTCTAGCTTGTCATTAGTTTCAGAGAAGTTGTTGAATACTACAGGATTTACTATCTAGCCAGTCATTAGTTTCAGAGGGGTCGTGCATACTACAAGAGTTACTGTCTAGCCAGTCATTAGTTTCAGAGGGGTCGTGCATACTACAAGAGTTACTGTCTAGCCAGTCATTAGTTTCAGAGGGGTCGTGCATGCTACAAGAGTTACTGTCTAGCCAGTCATTAGTTTCAGAGGGGTCGTGCATACTACAAGAGTTACTGTCTAGCCAGTCATTAGTTTCAGAGGGGTCGTTGCATACTACAAGAGTTACTGTCTAGCCAGTCATTAGTTTCAGAGGGGTCGTGCATACTACAAGAGTTACTGTCTAGCCAGTCATTAGTTTCAGAGGGGTCGTGCATACTACAAGAGTTACTGTCTAGCCAGTCATTAGTTTCAGAGGGGTCGTGCATACTACAAGAGTTACTGTCTAGCCAGTCATTAGTTTCAGAGGGGTCGTTGCATACTACAAGAGTTACTGTCTAGCCAGTCATTAGTTTCAGAGGGGTCGTGCATACTACAAGAGTTACTGTCTAGCCAGTCATTAGTTTCAGAGGGGTCGTGCATACTACAAGAGTTACTGTCTAGCCAGTCATTCGTTTCAGAGAGGTTGTTGAATACTACAGGAGTTACTGTCTAGCCAGTCATTAGTTTCAGAGGGGTCGTGCATACTACAAGAGTTACTGTCTAGCCAGTCATTAGTTTCAGAGGGGTCGTTGCATACTACAGGAGTTACTGTCTAGCCAGTCATTAGTTTCAGAGGGGTCGTGCATACTACAAGAGTTACTGTCTAGCCAGTCATTAGTTTCAGAGGGGTCGTGCAAACTACACGAGTTACTGTCTAGCCAGTCATTAGTTTCAGAGGGGTCGTGCATACTACAAGAGTTACTGTCTAGCCAGTCATTCGTTTCAGAGGGGTCGTTGCATACTACAAGAGTTACTATCTAGCCAATCATTAGTTTCAGAGGGGTCATGCATACTACAAGAGTTACTGTCTAGCCAGTCATTAGTTTCAGAGGGGTCGTTGCATACTACAAGAGTTACTGTCTAGCCAGTCATTAATTTCAGAGGGGTCGTGCAGACTACAAGAGTTACTATCTAGCCAGTCATTAGTTTCAGAGGGGTCGTGCATATTACAGGAGTTACTGTCTAGCCAGTCATTAGTTTCAGAGAGGTTGTTGAATACTACAGGAGTTACTGTCTAGCCAGTCATTAGTTTCAGAGGGTTCGTTGCATACTACAGGAGTTACTGTCTAGCCAGTCATTAGTTTCAGAGAGGTTGTTGAATACTACAGGATTTACCATCTAGCCAGTCATTAGTTTCAGAGGGGTCGTGCATACTACAGGAGTTACTGTCTAGCCAAACATTAGTTTCAGAGGGGTCGTGCATACTACAGGATTTACCATCTAGCCAGTCATTAGTTTCAGAGGGGTCATGCATACTACAAGAGTTACTGTCTAGCCAGTCATTAGTTTCAGAGGGGTCGTGCATACTACAAGAGTTACTGTCTAGCCAGTAATTAGTTTCAGAGGGGTCGTGCATACTACAGGAGTTACTGTCTAGCCAGTCATTAGTTTCAGAGAGGTTGTTGAATACTACAGGAGTTACTGTCTAGCCAGTCATTAGTTTCAGAGGGTTCGTTGCATACTACAGGAGTTACTGTCTAGCCAAACATTAGTTTCAGAGGGGTCGTGCATACTACAGGATTTACCATCTAGCCAGTCATTAGTTTCAGAGGGGTCGTGCATACTACAAGAGTTACTGTCTAGCCAGTCATTAGTTTCAGAGGGGTCGTGCATACTACAAGAGTTACTGTCTAGCCAGTAATTAGTTTCAGAGGGGTCGTGCATACTACAGGAGTTACTGTCTAGCCAGTCATTAGTTTCAGAGGGGTCGTTGCATACTACAAGAGTTACTGTCTAGTCAGTAATTAGTTTCAGAGGGGTCGTGCATACTACAGGAGTTACTGTCTAGCCAGTCATTAGTTTCAGAGGGGTCGTGCATACTACAGGAGTTACTATCTAGCCAGCCATTAGTTTCAGAGGGGTCGTTGCATACTACAGGAGTTACTGTCTAGCCCGTCATTAGTTTCAGAGGGTTTGTGCATACTACAGGAGTTACTGTCTAGCCAGTCATTAGTTTCAGAGGGGTCGTTGCATACTACAGGAGTTACTGTCTAGCCAGTCATTAGTTTCAGAGAGGTTGTTGAATACTACAGGAGTTACTGTCTAGCCAGTCATTCGTTTCAGAGGGGTCGTGCATCCTACAAGAGTTACTGTCTAGCCAGTCATTAGTTTCAGAGGGGTCGTTGCATACTACAGGAGTTACTGTCTAGCCAGTCATTAGTTTCAGAGGGGTTGTTGAATACTACAGGAGTTACTATCTAGCCAGTCATTAGTTTCAGAGGGGTCGTGCATACTACAAGAGTTACTGTCTAGCCAGTCATTAGTTTCAGAGGGGTCGTTGCATACTACAAGAGTTACTGTCTAGCCAGTAATTAGTTTCAGAGGGGTCGTGCATACTACAGGAGTTACTGTCTAGCCAGTCATTAGTTTCAGAGAGGTTGTTGAATACTACAGGAGTTACTGTCTAGCCAGTCATTAGTTTCAGAGGGTTCGTTGCATACTACAGGAGTTACTGTCTAGCCAGTCATTAGTTTCAGAGAGGTTGTTGAATACTACAGGATTTACCATCTAGCCAGTCATTAGTTTCAGAGGGGTCGTGCATACTACAAGAGTTACTGTCTAGCCAGTCATTAGTTTCAGAGGGGTCGTGCATACTACAAGAGTTACTGTCTAGCCAGTAATTAGTTTCAGAGGGGTCGTGCATACTACAGGAGTTACTGTCTAGCCAGTCATTAGTTTCAGAGGGGTCGTTGCATACTACAAGAGTTACTGTCTAGTCAGTAATTCGTTTCAGAGGGGTCGTGCATACTACAGGAGTTACTGTCTAGCCAGTCATTAGTTTCAGAGGGGTCGTGCATACTACAGGAGTTACTATCTAGCCAGCCATTAGTTTCAGAGGGGTCGTTGCATACTACAGGAGTTACTGTCTAGCCAGTCATTAGTTTCAGAGGGGTTGTGCATACTACAGGAGTTACTGTCTAGCCAGTCATTAGTTTCAGAGGGGTCGTTGCATACTACAGGAGTTACTGTCTAGCCAGTCATTAGTTTCAGAGAGGTTGTTGAATACTACAGGAGTTACTGTCTAGCCAGTCATTCGTTTCAGAGGGGTCGTGCATCCTACAAGAGTTACTGTCTAGCCAGTCATTAGTTTCAGAGGGGTCGTTGCATACTACAGGAGTTACTGTCTAGCCAGTCATTAGTTTCAGAGGGGTTGTTGAATACTACAGGAGTTACTATCTAGCCAGTCATTAGTTTCAGAGGGGTCGTGCATACTACAAGAGTTACTGTCTAGCCAGTCATTAGTTTCAGAGGGGTCGTTGCATACTACAAGAGTTACTGTCTAGCCAGTCATTAATTTCAGAGGCGTCGTGCATACTGCAAGAGTTACTGTCTAGCCAGTTATTAGTTTCAGAGGGGTCGTTGCATACTACAAGAGTTACTGTCTAGCCAGTCATTAGTTTCAGAGGGGTCGTGCATACTACAAGAGTTACTGTCTAGCCAGTCATTAGTTTCAGAGGGGTCGTTCCATACTACAAGAGTTACTGTCTAGCCAGTCATTCGTTTCAGAGGGGTCGTGAATACTACAAGAGTTACTGTCTAGCCAGTCATTAGTTTCAGAGAGGTTGTTGAATACTACAGGAGTTACTATCTAGCCAGTCATTAGTTTCAGAGAGGTTGTTGAATACTACAGGAGTTACTGTCTAGCCTGTCATTAGTTTCAGAGAAGTTGTTGAATACTACAGGATTTACTATCTAGCCAGTCATTAGTTTCAGAGGGGTCGTGCATACTACAAGAGTTACTGTCTAGCCAGTCATTAGTTTCAGAGGGGTTGTGCATACTACAAGAGTTACTGTCTAGCCAGTCATTAGTTTCAGAGGGGTCGTGCATACTACAAGAGTTACTGTCTAGCCAGTCATTAGTTTCAGAGGGGTCGTGCATACTACAAGAGTTACTGTCTAGCCAGTCATTAGTTTCAGAGGGGTCGTTGCATACTACAAGAGTTACTGTCTAGCCAGTCATTAGTTTCAGAAGGGTCGTGCATACTACAAGAGTTACTGTCTAGCCAGTCATTAGTTTCAGAGGGGTCGTGCATACTACAAGAGTTACTGTCTAGCCAGTCATTAGTTTCAGAGGGGTCGTGCATACTACAAGAGTTACTGTCTAGCCAGTCATTAGTTTCAGAGGGGTCCTTGCATACTACAAGAGTTACTGTCTAGCCAGTCATTAGTTTCAGAGGGGTCGTGCATACTACGAGAGTTACTGTCTAGCCAGTCATTAGTTTCAGAGGGGTCGTGCATACTACAAGAGTTACTGTCTAGCCAGTCATTAGTTTCAGAGAGGTTGTTGAATACTACAGGAGTTACTGTCTAGCCAGTCATTAGTTTCAGAGGGGTCGTGCATACTACATGAGTTACTGTCTAGCCAGTCATTAGTTTCAGAGGGGTCGTTGCATACTACAGGAGTTACTGTCTAGCCAGTCATTAGTTTCAGAGGGGTCGTGCATACTACAAGAGTTACTGTCTAGCCAGTCATTAGTTTCAGAGGGGTCGTGCAAACTACACGAGTTACTGTCTAGCCAGTCATTCGTTTCAGAGGGGTCGTGCATACTACAAGAGTTACTGTCTAGCCAGTCATTCGTTTCAGAGGGGTCGTTGCATACTACAAGATTTACTATCTAGCCAATCATTAGTTTCAGAGGGGTCGTGCATACTACAAGAGTTACTGTCTAGCCAGTCATTAGTTTCAGAGGGGTCGTTGCATACTACAAGAGTTACTGTCTAGCCAGTCATTAATTTCAGAGGGGTCGTGCAGACTACAAGAGTTACTATCTAGCCAGTCATTAGTTTCAGAGGGGTCGTTCCATATTACAAGAGTTACTGTCTAGCCAGTCATTCGTTTCAGAGGGGTCGTGCATACTACAGGAGTTACTATCTAGCCAGTCATTAGTTTCAGAGGGGTCGTGCATATTACAGGAGTTACTGTCTAGCCAGTCATTAGTTTCAGAGAGGTTGTTGAATACTACAGGAGTTACTGTCTAGCCAGTCATTAGTTTCAGAGAGGTTGTTGAATACTACAGGAGTTACTGTCTAGCCAGTCATTAGTTTCAGAGGGTTCGTTGCATACTACAGGAGTTACTGTCTAGCCAGTCATTAGTTTCAGAGAGGTTGTTGAATACTACAGGAGTTACTGTCTAGCCTGTCATTAGTTTCAGAGAAGTTGTTGAATACTACAGGATTTACTATCTAGCCAGTCAATAGTTTCAGAGGGGTCGTGCATACTACAAGAGTTACTGTCTAGCCAGTAATTAGTTTCAGAGGGGTCGTGCATACTACACGAGTTACTGTCTAGCCAGTCATTAGTTTCAGAGGGGTCGTTGCATACTACAAGAGTTACTGTCTAGCCAGTAATTAGTTTCAGAGGGGTCGTGCATACTACAGGAGTTACTGTCTAGCCAGTCATTAGTTTCAGAGGGGTCGTGCATACTACAGGAGTTACTATCTAGCCAGCCATTAGTTTCAGAGGGGTTGTTGCATACTACAGGAGTTACTGTCTAGCCAGTCATTAGTTTCAGAGGGGTTGTGCATACTACAGGAGTTACTGTCTAGCCAGTCATTAGTTTCAGAGGGGTCGTTGCATACTACAGGAGTTACTGTCTAGCCAGTCATTAGTTTCAGAGAGGTTGTTGAATACTACAGGAGTTACTGTCTAGCCAGTCATTCGTTTCAGAGGGGTCGTGCATACTACAAGAGTTACTGTCTAGCCAGTCATTAGTTTCAGAGGGGTCGTGCAAACTACACGAGTTACTGTCTAGCCAGTCATTCGTTTCAGAGGGGTCGTGCATACTACAAGAGTTACTGTCTAGCCAGTCATTCGTTTCAGAGGGGTCGTTGCATACTACAAGATTTACTATCTAGCCAATCATTAGTTTCAGAGGGGTCGTGCATACTACAAGAGTTACTGTCTAGCCAGTCATTAGTTTCAGAGGGGTCGTTGCATACTACAAGAGTTACTGTCTAGCCAGTCATTAATTTCAGAGGGGTCGTGCAGACTACAAGAGTTACTATCTAGCCAGTCATTAGTTTCAGAGGGGTCGTTCCATATTACAAGAGTTACTGTCTAGCCAGTCATTCGTTTCAGAGGGGTCGTGCATACTACAGGAGTTACTATCTAGCCAGTCATTAGTTTCAGAGGGGTCGTGCATATTACAGGAGTTACTGTCTAGCCAGTCATTAGTTTCAGAGAGGTTGTTGAATACTACAGGAGTTACTGTCTAGCCAGTCATTAGTTTCAGAGAGGTTGTTGAATACTACAGGAGTTACTGTCTAGCCAGTCATTAGTTTCAGAGGGTTCGTTGCATACTACAGGAGTTACTGTCTAGCCAGTCATTAGTTTCAGAGAGGTTGTTGAATACTACAGGAGTTACTGTCTAGCCTGTCATTAGTTTCAGAGAAGTTGTTGAATACTACAGGATTTACTATCTAGCCAGTCAATAGTTTCAGAGGGGTCGTGCATACTACAAGAGTTACTGTCTAGCCAGTAATTAGTTTCAGAGGGGTCGTGCATACTACAGGAGTTACTGTCTAGCCAGTCATTAGTTTCAGAGGGGTCGTTGCATACTACAAGAGTTACTGTCTAGCCAGTAATTAGTTTCAGAGGGGTCGTGCATACTACAGGAGTTACTGTCTAGCCAGTCATTAGTTTCAGAGGGGTCGTGCATACTACAGGAGTTACTATCTAGCCAGCCATTAGTTTCAGAGGGGTTGTTGCATACTACAGGAGTTACTGTCTAGCCAGTCATTAGTTTCAGAGGGGTTGTGCATACTACAGGAGTTACTGTCTAGCCAGTCATTAGTTTCAGAGGGGTCGTTGCATACTACAGGAGTTACTGTCTAGCCAGTCATTAGTTTCAGAGAGGTTGTTGAATACTACAGGAGTTACTGTCTAGCCAGTCATTCGTTTCAGAGGGGTCGTGCATCCTACAAGAGTTACTGTCTAGCCAGTCATTAGTTTCAGAGGGGTCGTTGCATACTACAGGAGTTACTGTCTAGCCAGTCATTAGTTTCAGAGGGGTCGTGCATACTACAAGAGTTACTGTCTAGCCAGTCATTAGTTTCAGAGGGGTTGCTGAATACTACAGGAGTTACTATCTAGCCAGTCATTAGTTTCAGAGGGGTCGTGCATACTACAAGAGTTACTGTCTAGCCAGTCATTAGTTTCAGAGGGGTCGTTGCATACTACAAGAGTTACTGTCTAGCCAGTCATTAATTTCAGAGGGGTCGTGCATACTGCAAGAGTTACTGTCTAGCCAGTCATTAGTTTCAGAGGGGTCGTTGCATACTACAAGAGTTACTGTCTAGCCAGTCATTAGTTTCAGAGGGGTCGTGCATACTACAAGAGTTACTGTCTAGCCAGTCATTAGTTTCAGAGGGGTCGTTCCATACTACAAGAGTTACTGTCTAGCCAGTCATTCGTTTCAGAGGGGTCGTGCATACTACAAGAGTTACTGTCTAGCCAGTCATTATTTTCAGAGAGGTTGTTGAATACTACAGGAGTTACTATCTAGCCAGTCATTAGTTTCAGAGAGGTTGTTGAATACTACAGGAGTTACTGTCTAGCCTGTCATTAGTTTCAGAGAAGTTGTTGAATACTACAGGATTTACTATCTAGCCAGTCATTAGTTTCAGAGGGGTCGTGCATACTACAAGAGTTACTGTCTAGCCAGTCATTAGTTTCAGAGGGGTCGTGCATACTACAAGAGTTACTGTCTAGCCAGTCATTAGTTTCAGAGGGGTCGTGCATACTACAAGAGTTACTGTCTAGCCAGTCATTAGTTTCAGAGGGGTCGTTGCATACTACAAGAGTTACTGTCTAGCTAGTCATTAGTTTCAGAGGGGTCGTGCATACTACAAGAGTTACTGTCTAGCCAGTCATTAGTTTCAGAGGGGTCGTGCATACTACAAGAGTTACTGTCTAGCCAGTCATTAGTTTCAGAGGGGTCGTTGCATACTACAAGAGTTACTGTCTAGCCAGTCATTAGTTTCAGAGGGGTCGTGCATACTACGAGAGTTACTGTCTAGCCAGTCATTAGTTTCAGAGGGGTCGTGCATACTACAAGAGTTACTGTCTAGCCAGTCATTAGTTTCAGAGAGGTTGTTGAATACTACAGGAGTTACTGTCTAGCCAGTCATTAGTTTCAGAGGGGTCGTGCATACTACATGAGTTACTGTCTAGCCAGTCATTAGTTTCAGAGGGGTCGTTGCATACTACAGGAGTTACTGTCTAGCCAGTCATTAGTTTCAGAGGGGTCGTGCATACTACAAGAGTTACTGTCTAGCCAGTCATTAGTTTCAGAGGGGTCGTGCAAACTACACGAGTTACTGTCTAGCCAGTCATTAGTTTCAGAGGGGTCGTGCATACTACAAGAGTTACTGTCTAGCCAGTCATTCGTTTCAGAGGGGTCGTTGCATACTACAAGATTTACTATCTAGCCAATCATTAGTTTCAGAGGGGTCGTGCATACTACAAGAGTTACTGTCTAGCCAGTCATTAGTTTCAGAGGGGTCGTTGCATACTACAAGAGTTACTGTCTAGCCAGTCATTAATTTCAGAGGGGTCGTGCAGACTACAAGAGTTACTATCTAGCCAGTCATTAGTTTCAGAGGGGTCGTTCCATATTACAAGAGTTACTGTCTAGCCAGTCATTCGTTTCAGAGGGGTCGTGCATACTACAGGAGTTACTATCTAGCCAGTCATTAGTTTCAGAGGGGTCGTGCATATTACAGGAGTTACTGTCTAGCCAGTCATTAGTTTCAGAGAGGTTGTTGAATACTACAGGAGTTACTGTCTAGCCAGTCATTAGTTTCAGAGAGGTTGTTGAATACTACAGGAGTTACTGTCTAGCCAGTCATTAGTTTCAGAGGGTTCGTTGCATACTACAGGAGTTACTGTCTAGCCAGTCATTAGTTTCAGAGAGGTTGTTGAATACTACAGGAGTTACTGTCTAGCCTGTCATTAGTTTCAGAGAAGTTGTTGAATACTACAGGATTTACTATCTAGCCAGTCATTAGTTTCAGAGGGGTCGTGCATACTACAAGAGTTACTGTCTAGCCAGTAATTAGTTTCAGAGGGGTCGTGCATACTACAGGAGTTACTGTCTAGCCAGTCATTAGTTTCAGAGGGGTCGTTGCATACTACAAGAGTTACTGTCTAGCCAGTAATTAGTTTCAGAGGGGTCGTGCATACTACAGGAGTTACTGTCTAGCCAGTCATTAGTTTCAGAGGGGTCGTGCATACTACAGGAGTTACTATCTAGCCAGCCATTAGTTTCAGAGGGGTCGTTGCATACTACAGGAGTTACTGTCTAGCCAGTCATTCGTTTCAGAGGGGTCGTGCATCCTACAAGAGTTACTGTCTAGCCAGTCATTAGTTTCAGAGGGGTCGTTGCATACTACAGGAGTTACTGTCTAGCCAGTCATTAGTTTCAGAGGGGTCGTGCATACTACAAGAGTTACTGTCTAGCCAGTCATTAGTTTCAGAGGGGTTGCTGAATACTACAGGAGTTACTATCTAGCCAGTCATTAGTTTCAGAGGGGTCGTGCATACTACAAGAGTTACTGTCTAGCCAGTCATTAGTTTCAGAGGGGTCGTTGCATACTACAAGAGTTACTGTCTAGCCAGTCATTAGTTTCAGAGGGGTCGTGCATACTACAAGAGTTACTGTCTAGCCAGTCATTAGTTTCAGAGGGGTCGTTGCATACTACAAGAGTTACTGTCTAGCCAGTCATTAGTTTCAGAGGGGTCGTGCATACTACAAGAGTTACTGTCTAGCCAGTCATTAGTTTCAGAGGGGTCGTGCATACTACAAGAGTTACTGTCTAGCCAGTCATTAGTTTCAGAGGGGTCGTTGCATACTACAAGAGTTACTGTCTAGCCAGTCATTAGTTTCAGAGGGGTCGTGCATACTACGAGAGTTACTGTCTAGCCAGTCATTAGTTTCAGAGGGGTCGTGCATACTACAAGAGTTACTGTCTAGCCAGTCATTAGTTTCAGAGAGGTTGTTGAATACTACAGGAGTTACTGTCTAGCCAGTCATTAGTTTCAGAGGGGTCGTGCATACTACAGGAGTTACTGTCTAGCCAGTCATTAGTTTCAGAGGGGTCGTGCATACTACAAGAGTTACTGTCTAGCCAGTCATTAGTTTCAGAGGGGTCGTGCAAACTACACGAGTTACTGTCTAGCCAGTCATTAGTTTCAGAGGGGTCGTGCATACTACAAGAGTTACTGTCTAGCCAGTCATTCGTTTCAGAGGGGTCGTTGCATACTACAAGATTTACTATCTAGCCAATCATTAGTTTCAGAGGGGTCGTGCATACTACAAGAGTTACTGTCTAGCCAGTCATTAGTTTCAGAGGGGTCGTTGCATACTACAAGAGTTACTGTCTAGCCAGTCATTAATTTCAGAGGCGTCGTGCAGACTACAAGAGTTACTATCTAGCCAGTCATTAGTTTCAGAGGGGTCGTTCCATATTACAGGAGTTACTGTCTAGCCAGTCATTCGTTTCAGAGGGGTCGTGCATACTACAGGAGTTACTATCTAGCCAGTCATTAGTTTCAGAGGGGTCGTGCATATTACAGGAGTTACTGTCTAGCCAGTCATTAGTTTCAGAGAGGTTGTTGAATACTACAGGAGTTACTGTCTAGCCAGTCATTAGTTTCAGAGAGGTTGTTGAATACTACAGGAGTTACTGTCTAGCCAGTCATTAGTTTCAGAGGGTTCGTTGCATACTACAGGAGTTACTGTCTAGCCAGTCATTAGTTTCAGAGAGGTTGTTGAATACTACAGGAGTTACTGTCTAGCCTGTCATTAGTTTCAGAGAAGTTGTTGAATACTACAGGATTTACTATCTAGCCAGTCATTAGTTTCAGAGGGGTCGTGCATACTACAAGAGTTACTGTCTAGCCAGTAATTAGTTTCAGAGGGGTCGTGCATACTACAGGAGTTACTGTCTAGCCAGTCATTAGTTTCAGAGGGGTCGTTGCATACTACAAGAGTTACTGTCTAGCCAATTATTAGTTTCAGAGGGGTCGTGCATACTACAGGAGTTACTGTCTAGCCAGTCATTAGTTTCAGAGGGGTCGTGCATACTACAGGAGTTACTATCTAGCCAGCCATTAGTTTCAGAGGGGTCGTTGCATACTACAGGAGTTACTGTCTAGCCAGTCATTAGTTTCAGAGGGGTTGTGCATACTACAGGAGTTACTGTCTAGCCAGTCATTAGTTTCAGAGGGGTCGTTGCATACTACAGGAGTTACTGTCTAGCCAGTCATTAGTTTCAGAGAGGTTGTTGAATACTACAGGAGTTACTGTCTAGCCAGTCATTAGTTTCAGAGGGGTCGTGCATACTACAGGAGTTACTGTCTAGCCAGTCATTAGTTTCAGAGGGGTCGTGCATACTACAAGAGTTACTGTCTAGCCAGTCATTAGTTTCAGAGGGGTCGTGCAAACTACACGAGTTACTGTCTAGCCAGTCATTAGTTTCAGAGGGGTCGTGCATACTACAAGAGTTACTGTCTAGCCAGTCATTCGTTTCAGAGGGGTCGTTGCATACTACAAGATTTACTATCTAGCCAATCATTAGTTTCAGAGGGGTCGTGCATACTACAAGAGTTACTGTCTAGCCAGTCATTAGTTTCAGAGGGGTCGTTGCATACTACAAGAGTTACTGTCTAGCCAGTCATTAATTTCAGAGGCGTCGTGCAGACTACAAGAGTTACTATCTAGCCAGTCATTAGTTTCAGAGGGGTCGTTCCATATTACAGGAGTTACTGTCTAGCCAGTCATTCGTTTCAGAGGGGTCGTGCATACTACAGGAGTTACTATCTAGCCAGTCATTAGTTTCAGAGGGGTCGTGCATATTACAGGAGTTACTGTCTAGCCAGTCATTAGTTTCAGAGAGGTTGTTGAATACTACAGGAGTTACTGTCTAGCCAGTCATTAGTTTCAGAGAGGTTGTTGAATACTACAGGAGTTACTGTCTAGCCAGTCATTAGTTTCAGAGGGTTCGTTGCATACTACAGGAGTTACTGTCTAGCCAGTCATTAGTTTCAGAGAGGTTGTTGAATACTACAGGAGTTACTGTCTAGCCTGTCATTAGTTTCAGAGAAGTTGTTGAATACTACAGGATTTACTATCTAGCCAGTCATTAGTTTCAGAGGGGTCGTGCATACTACAAGAGTTACTGTCTAGCCAGTAATTAGTTTCAGAGGGGTCGTGCATACTACAGGAGTTACTGTCTAGCCAGTCATTAGTTTCAGAGGGGTCGTTGCATACTACAAGAGTTACTGTCTAGCCAATTATTAGTTTCAGAGGGGTCGTGCATACTACAGGAGTTACTGTCTAGCCAGTCATTAGTTTCAGAGGGGTCGTGCATACTACAGGAGTTACTATCTAGCCAGCCATTAGTTTCAGAGGGGTCGTTGCATACTACAGGAGTTACTGTCTAGCCAGTCATTAGTTTCAGAGGGGTTGTGCATACTACAGGAGTTACTGTCTAGCCAGTCATTAGTTTCAGAGGGGTCGTTGCATACTACAGGAGTTACTGTCTAGCCAGTCATTAGTTTCAGAGAGGTTGTTGAATACTACAGGAGTTACTGTCTAGCCAGTCATTCGTTTCAGAGGGGTCGTGCATACTACAAGAGTTACTGTCTAGCCAGTCATTAGTTTCAGAGGGGTCGTTGCATACTACAGGAGTTACTGTCTACCCAGTCATTAGTTTCAGAGGGGTCGTGCATACTACAAGAGTTACTGTCTAGCCAGTCATTAGTTTCAGAGGGGTTGCTGAATACTACAGGAGTTACTATCTAGCCAGTCATTAGTTTCAGAGGGGTCGTGCATACTACAAGAGTTACTGTCTAGCCAGTCATTAGTTTCAGAGGGGTCGTTGCATACTACAAGAGTTACTGTCTAGCCAGTCATTAATTTCAGAGGGGTCGTGCATACTGCAAGAGTTACTGTCTAGCCAGTCATTAGTTTCAGAGGGGTCGTTGCATACTACAAGAGTTACTGTCTAGCCAGTCATTAGTTTCAGAGGGGTCGTGCATACTACAAGAGTTACTATCTAGCCAGTCATTAGTTTCAGAGGGGTCGTTCCATACTACAAGAGTTACTGTCTAGCCAGTCATTCGTTTCAGAGGGGTCGTGCATACTACAAGAGTTACTGTCTAGCCAGTCATTAGTTTCAGAGAGGTTGTTGAATACTACAGGAGTTACTATCTAGCCAGTCATTAGTTTCAGAGAGGTTGTTGAATACTACAGGAGTTACTGTCTAGCCTGTCATTAGTTTCAGAGAAGTTGTTGAATACTACAGGATTTACTATCTAGCCAGTCATTAGTTTCAGAGGGGTCGTGCATACTACAAGAGTTACTGTCTAGCCAGTCATTAGTTTCAGAGGGGTCGTGCATACTACAAGAGTTACTGTCTAGCCAGTCATTAGTTTCAGAGGGGTCGTGCATACTACAAGAGTTACTGTCTAGCCAGTCATTAGTTTCAGAGGGGTCGTGCATACTACAAGAGTTACTGTCTAGCCAGTCATTAGTTTCAGAGGGGTCGTTGCATACTACAAGAGTTACTGTCTAGCCAGTCATTAGTTTCAGAGGGGTCGTGCATACTACAAGAGTTACTGTCTAGCCAGTCATTAGTTTCAGAGGGGTCGTGCATACTACAAGAGTTACTGTCTAGCCAGTCATTAGTTTCAGAGGGGTCGTTGCATACTACAAGAGTTACTGTCTAGCCAGTCATTAGTTTCAGAGGGGTCGTGCATACTACAAGAGTTACTGTCTAGCCAGTCATTAGTTTCAGAGGGGTCGTTCCATACTACAAGAGTTACTGTCTAGCCAGTCATTCGTTTCAGAGGGGTCGTGCATACTACAAGAGTTACTGTCTAGCCAGTCATTAGTTTCAGAGAGGTTGTTGAATACTACAGGAGTTACTATCTAGCCAGTCATTAGTTTCAGAGAGGTTGTTGAATACTACAGGAGTTACTGTCTAGCCTGTCATTAGTTTCAGAGAAGTTGTTGAATACTACAGGATTTACTATCTAGCCAGTCATTAGTTTCAGAGGGGTCGTGCATACTACAAGAGTTACTGTCTAGCCAGTCATTAGTTTCAGAGGGGTCGTGCATACTACAAGAGTTACTGTCTAGCCAGTCATTAGTTTCAGAGGGGTCGTGCATACTACAAGAGTTACTGTCTAGCCAGTCATTAGTTTCAGAGGGGTCGTGCATACTACAAGAGTTACTGTCTAGCCAGTCATTAGGTTCAGAGGGGTCGTTGCATACTACAAGAGTTACTGTCTAGCCAGTCATTAGTTTCAGAGGGGTCGTGCATACTACAAGAGTTACTGTCTAGCCAGTCATTAGTTTCAGAGGGGTCGTGCATACTACAAGAGTTACTGTCTAGCCAGTCATTAGTTTCAGAGGGGTCGTGCATACTACAAGAGTTACTGTCTAGTCAGTCATTAGTTTCAGAGGGGTCGTTGCATACTACAAGAGTTACTGTCTAGCCAGTCATTAGTTTCAGAGAGGTTGTTGAATACTACAGGAGTTACTATCTAGCCAGTCATTAGTTTCAGAGGGGTCGTGCATACTACATGAGTTACTGTCTAGCCAGTCATTAGTTTCAGAGGGGTCGTGCATCCTACAAGAGTTACTGTCTAGCCAGTCATTAGTTTCAGAGGGGTCGTGCATACTACAAGAGTTACTGTCTAGCCAGTCATTAGTTTCAGAGAGGTTGTTGAATACTACAGGAGTTACTATCTAGCCAGTCATTAGTTTCAGAGAGGTTGTTGAATACTACAGGAGTTACTGTCTAGCCTGTCATTAGTTTCAGAGAAGTTGTTGAATACTACAGGATTTACTATCTAGCCAGTCATTAGTTTCAGAGGGGTCGTGCATACTACAAGAGTTACTGTCTAGCCAGTCATTAGTTTCAGAGGGGTCGTGCATACTTCAAGAGTTACTGTCTAGCCAGTCATTAGTTTCAGAGGGGTCGTGCATACTACAAGAGTTACTGTCTAGCCAGTCATTAGTTTCAGAGGGGTCGTGCATACTACAAGAGTTACTGTCTAGCCAGTCATTAGTTTCAGAGGGGTCGTTGCATACTACAAGAGTTACTGTCTAGCCAGTCATTAGTTTCAGAGGGGTCGTACATACTACAAGAGTTACTGTCTAGCCAGTCATTAGTTTCAGAGGGGTCGTGCATACTACAAGAGTTACTGTCTAGCCAGTCATTAGTTTCAGAGGGGTCGTGCATACTACAAGAGTTACTGTCTAGCCAGTCATTAGTTTCAGAGGGGTCCTTGCATACTACAAGAGTTACTGTCTAGCCAGTCATTAGTTTCAGAGGGGTCGTGCATACTACAAGAGTTACTGTCTAGCCAGTCATTAGTTTCAGAGGGGTCGTGCATACTACAAGAGTTACTGTCTAGCCAGTCATTAGTTTCAGAGAGGTTGTTGAATACTACAGGAGTTACTGTCTAGCCAGTCATTAGTTTCAGAGGGGTCGTGCATACTACATGAGTTACTGTCTAGCCAGTCATTAGTTTCAGAGGGGTCGTTGCATACTACAGGAGTTACTGTCTAGCCAGTCATTAGTTTCAGAGGGGTCGTGCATACTACAAGAGTTACTGTCTAGCCAGTCATTAGTTTCAGAGGGGTCGTGCAAACTACACGAGTTACTGTCTAGCCAGTCATTAGTTTCAGAGGGGTCGTGCATACTACAAGAGTTACTGTCTAGCCAGTCATTCGTTTCAGAGGGGTCGTTGCATACTACAAGAGTTACTATCTAGCCAATCATTAGTTTCAGAGGGGTCGTGCATACTACAAGAGTTACTGTCTAGCCAGTCATTAGTTTCAGAGGGGTCGTGGCATACTACAAGAGTTACTGTCTAGCCAGTCATTAATTTCAGAGGGGTCGTGCAGACTACAAGAGTTACTATCTAGCCAGTCATTAGTTTCAGAGGGGTCGTTCCATATTACAAGAGTTACTGTCTAGCAGGTCATTCGTTTCAGAGGGGTCGTGCATACTACAGGAGTTACTATCTAGCCAGTCATTAGTTTCAGAGGGGTCGTGCATATTACAGGAGTTACTGTCTAGCCAGTCATTAGTTTCAGAGAGGTTGTTGAATACTACAGGAGTTACTGTCTAGCCAGTCATTAGTTTCAGAGAGGTTGTTGAATACTACAGGAGTTACTGTCTAGCCAGTCATTAGTTTCAGAGGGTTCGTTGCATACTACAGGAGTTACTGTCTAGCCAGTCATTAGTTTCAGAGAGGTTGTTGAATACTACAAGATTTACCATCTAGCCAGTCATTAGTTTCAGAGGGGTCGTTGCATACTACAGGAGTTACTGTCTAGCCAAACATTAGTTTCAGAGGGGTCGTGCATACTACAGGATTTACCATCTAGCCAGTCATTAGTTTCAGAGGGGTCGTGCATACTACAAGAGTTACTGTCTAGCCAGTCATTAGTTTCAGAGGGGTCGTGCATACTACAAGAGTTACTGTCTAGCCAGTAATTAGTTTCAGAGGGGTCGTGCATACTACAGGAGTTACTGTCTAGCCAGTCATTAGTTTCAGAGGGGTCGTTGCATACTACAAGAGTTACTGTCTAGCCAGTAATTAGTTTCAGAGGGGTCGTGCATACTACAGGAGTTACTGTCTAGCCAGTCATTAGTTTCAGAGGGGTCGTGCATACTACAGGAGTTACTATCTAGCCAGCCATTAGTTTCAGAGGGGTCGTTGCATACTACAGGAGTTACTGTCTAGCCAGTCATTAGTTTCAGAGGGGTTGTGCATACTACAGGAGTTACTGTCTAGCCAGTCATTAGTGTCAGAGGGGTCGTTGCATACTACAGGAGTTACTGTCTAGCCAGTCATTAGTTTCAGAGAGGTTGTTGAATACTACAGGAGTTACTGTCTAGCCAGTCATTCGTTTCAGAGGGGTCGTGCATCCTACAAGAGTTACTGTCTAGCCAGTCATTAGTTTCAGAGGGGTCGTTGCATACTACAGGAGTTACTGTCTAGCCAGTCATTAGTTTCAGAGGGGTCGTGCATACTACAAGAGTTACTGTCTAGCCAGTCATTAGTTTCAGAGGGGTTGTTGAATACTACAGGAGTTACTATCTAGCCAGTCATTAGTTTCAGAGGGGTCGTGCATACTACAAGAGTTACTGTCTAGCCAGTCATTAATTTCAGAGGGGTCGTGCATACTGCAAGAGTTACTGTCTAGCCAGTCATTAGTTTCAGAGGGGTCGTTGCATACTACAAGAGTTACTGTCTAGCCAGTCATTAGTTTCAGAGGGGTCGTGCATACTACAAGAGTTACTGTCTAGCCAGTCATTAGTTTCAGAGGGGTCGTTCCATACTACAAGAGTTACTGTCTAGCCAGTCATTCGTTTCAGAGGGGTCGTGCATCCTACAAGAGTTACTGTCTAGCCAGTCATTAGTTTCAGAGAGGTTGTTGAATACTACAGGAGTTACTATCTAGCCAGTCATTAGTTTCAGAGAGGTTGTTGAATACTACAGGAGTTACTGTCTAGCCTGTCATTAGTTTCAGAGAAGTTGTTGAATACTACAGGATTTACTATCTAGCCAGTCATTAGTTTCAGAGGGGTCGTGCATACTACAAGAGTTACTGTCTAGCCAGTCATTAGTTTCAGAGGGGTCGTGCATACTACAAGAGTTAATGTCTAGCCAGTCATTAGTTTCAGAGGGGTCGTGCATACTACAAGAGTTACTGTCTAGCCAGTCATTAGTTTCAGAGGGGTCGTGCATACTACAAGAGTTACTGTCTAGCCAGTCATTAGTTTCAGAGGGGTCGTGCATACTACAAGAGTTACTGTCTAGTCAGTCATTAGTTTCAGAGGGGTCGTTGCATACTACAACAGTTACTGTCTAGCCAGTCATTAGTTTCAGAGGGGTCGTGCATACTACAAGAGTTACTGTCTAGCCAGTCATTATTTTCAGAGGGGTCGTGCATACTACAAGAGTTACTGTCTAGCCAGTCATTA
Source organism: Oncorhynchus clarkii lewisi (assembly GCF_045791955.1). NCBI lineage: Eukaryota > Metazoa > Chordata > Actinopteri > Salmoniformes > Salmonidae > Oncorhynchus > Oncorhynchus clarkii. Next base: position 18,144 of record NW_027259053.1, on the reverse strand, counting down.
GTTTCAGAGAGGTTGTTGAATACTACAGGAGTTACTGTCTAGCCAGTCATTAGTTTCAGAGGGGTCGTGCATACTACAAGAGTTACTGTCTAGCCAGTCATTAGTTTCAGAGGGGTCGTTGCATACTACAGGAGTTACTGTCTAGCCAGTCATTAGTTTCAGAGGGGTCGTGCATACTACAAGAGTTACTGTCTAGCCAGTCATTAGTTTCAGAGGGGTCGTGCAAACTACACGAGTTACTGTCTAGCCAGTCATTAGTTTCAGAGGGGTCGTGCATACTACAAGAGTTACTGTCTAGCCAGTCATTCTTTTCAGAGGGGTCGTTGCATACTACAAGAGTTACTATCTAGCCAATCATTAGTTTCAGAGGGGTCGTGCATACTACAAGAGTTACTGTCTAGCCAGTCATTAGTTTCAGAGGGGTCGTTGCATACTACAAGAGTTACTGTCTAGCCAGTCATTAATTTCAGAGGGGTCGTGCAGACTACAAGAGTTACTATCTAGCCAGTCATTAGTTTCAGAGGGGTCGTTCCATATTACAGGAGTTACTATCTAGCCAGTCATTAGTTTCAGAGGGGTCGTGCATATTACAGGAGTTACTGTCTAGCCAGTCATTAGTTTCAGAGAGGTTGTTGAATACTACAGGAGTTACTGTCTAGCCAGTCATTAGTTTCAGAGAGGTTGTTGAATACTACAGGAGTTACTGTCTAGCCAGTCATTAGTTTCAGAGGGGTCGTGCATACTACAAGAGTTACTGTCTAGCCAGTAATTAGTTTCAGAGGGGTCGTGCATACTACAGGAGTTACTGTCTAGCCAGTCATTAGTTTCAGAGGGGTCGTTGCATACTACAAGAGTTACTGTCTAGCCAGTAATTAGTTTCAGAGGGGTCGTGCATACTACAGGAGTTACGGTCTAGCCAGTCATTAGTTTCAGAGGGGTCGTGCATACTACAGGAGTTACTATCTAGCCAGCCATTAGTTTCAGAGGGGTCGTTGCATACTACAGGAGTTACTGTCTAGCCAGTCATTAGTTTCAGAGGGGTTGTGCATACTACAGGAGTTACTGTCTAGCCAGTCATTAGTTTCAGAGGGGTCGTTGCATACTACAGGAGTTACTGTCTAGCCAGTCATTAGTTTCAGAGAGGTTGTTGAATACTACAGGAGTTACTGTCTAGCCAGTCATTCGTTTCAGAGGGGTCGTGCATCCTACAAGAGTTACTGTCTAGCCAGTCAATAGTTTCAGAGGGGTCGTTGCATACTACAGGAGTTACTGTCTAGCCAGTCATTAGTTTCAGAGGGGTCGTGCATACTACAAGAGTTACTGTCTAGCCAGTCATTAGTTTCAGAGGGGTCGTTGCATACTACAAGAGTTACTGTCTAGCCAGTCATTAATTTCAGAGGGGTCGTGCATACTGCAAGAGTTACTGTCTAGCCAGTCATTAGTTTCAGAGGGGTCGTTGCATACTACAAGAGTTACTGTCTAGCCAGTCATTAGTTTCAGAGGGGTCGTGCATACTACAAGAGTTACTGTCTAGCCAGTCATTAGTTTCAGAGGGGTCGTTCCATACTACAAGAGTTACTGTCTAGCCAGTCATTCGTTTCAGAGGGGTCGTGCATCCTACAAGAGTTACTGTCTAGCCAGTCATTAGTTTCAGAGAGGTTGTTGAATACTACAGGAGTTACTATCTAGCCAGTCATTAGTTTCAGAGGGGTCGTGCATATTACAGGAGTTACTGTCTAGCCAGTCATTAGTTTCAGAGAGGTTGTTGAATACTACAGGAGTTACTGTCTAGCCAGTCATTAGTTTCAGAGAGGTTGTTGAATACTAGAGGAGTTACTGTCTAGCCAGTCATTAGTTTCAGAGGGTTCGTTGCATACTACAGGAGTTACTGTCTAGCCAGTCATTAGTTTCAGAGAGGTTGTTGAATGCTACAAGATTTACCATCTAGCCAGTCATTAGTTTCAGAGGGGTCGTTGCATACTACAGGAGTTACTGTCTAGCCAAACATTAGTTTCAGAGGGGTCGTGCATACTACAGGATTTACCATCTAGCCAGTCATTAGTTTCAGAGGGGTCGTGCATACTACAAGAGTTACTGTCTAGCCAGTCATTAGTTTCAGAGGGGTCGTGCATACTACAAGAGTTACTGTCTAGCCAGTAATTAGTTTCAGAGGGGTCGTGCATACTACAGGAGTTACTGTCTAGCCAGTCATTAGTTTCAGAGGGGTCGTTGCATACTACAAGAGTTACTGTCTAGCCAGTAATTAGTTTCAGAGGGGTCGTGCATACTACAGGAGTTACTGTCTAGCCAGTCATTAGTTTCAGAGGGGTCGTGCATACTACAGGAGTTACTATCTAGCCAGCCATTAGTTTCAGAGGGGTCGTTGCATACTACAGGAGTTACTGTCTAGCCAGTCATTAGTTTCAGAGGGGTTGTGCATACTACAGGAGTTACTGTCTAGCCAGTCATTAGTTTCAGAGGGGTCGTTGCATACTACAGGAGTTACTGTCTAGCCAGTCATTAGTTTCAGAGAGGTTGTTGAATACTACAGGAGTTACTGTCTAGCCAGTCATTCGTTTCAGAGGGGTCGTGCATCCTACAAGAGTTACTGTCTAGCCAGTCATTAGTTTCAGAGGGGTCGTTGCATACTACAGGAGTTACTGTCTAGCCAGTCATTAGTTTCAGAGGGGTCGTGCATACTACAAGAGTTACTGTCTAGCCAGTCATTAGTTTCAGAGGGGTTGTTGAATACTACAGGAGTTACTATCTAGCCAGTCATTAGTTTCAGAGGGGTCGTGCATACTACAAGAGTTACTGTCTAGCCAGTCATTAATTTCAGAGGGGTCGTGCATACTGCAAGAGTTACTGTCTAGCCAGTCATTAGTTTCAGAGGGGTCGTTGCATACTACAAGAGTTACTGTCTAGCCAGTCATTAGTTTCAGAGGGGTCGTGCATACTACAAGAGTTACTGTCTAGCCAGTCATTAGTTTCAGAGGGGTCGTTCCATACTACAAGAGTTACTGTCTAGCCAGTCATTCGTTTCAGAGGGGTCGTGCATCCTACAAGAGTTACTGTCTAGCCAGTCATTAGTTTCAGAGAGGTTGTTGAATACTACAGGAGTTACTATCTAGCCAGTCATTAGTTTCAGAGAGGTTGTTGAATACTACAGGAGTTACTGTCTAGCCTGTCATTAGTTTCAGAGAAGTTGTTGAATACTACAGGATTTACTATCTAGCCAGTCATTAGTTTCAGAGGGGTCGTGCATACTACAAGAGTTACTGTCTAGCCAGTCATTAGTTTCAGAGGGGTCGTGCATACTACAAGAGTTACTGTCTAGCCAGTCATTAGTTTCAGAGGGGTCGTGCATACTACAAGAGTTACTGTCTAGCCAGTCATTAGTTTCAGAGGGGTCGTGCATACTACAAGAGTTACTGTCTAGCCAGTCATTAGTTTCAGAGGGGTCGTTGCATACTACAAGAGTTACTGTCTAGCCAGTCATTAGTTTCAGAGGGGTCGTGCATACTACAAGAGTTACTGTCTAGCCAGTCATTAGTTTCAGAGGGGTCGTGCATACTACAAGAGTTACTGTCTAGCCAGTCATTAGTTTCAGAGGGGTCGTGCATACTACAAGAGTTACTGTCTAGTCAGTCATTAGTTTCAGAGGGGTCGTTGCATACTACAACAGTTACTGTCTAGCCAGTCATTAGTTTCAGAGGGGTCGTGCATACTACAAGAGTTACTGTCTAGCCAGTCATTATTTTCAGAGGGGTCGTGCATACTACAAGAGTTACTGTCTAGCCAGTCATTAGTTTCAGAGAGGTTGTTGAATACTACAGGAGTTACTGTCTAGCCAGTCATTAGTTTCAGAGGGGTCGTGCATACTACAAGAGTTACTGTCTAGCCAGTCATTAGTTTCAGAGGGGTCGTTGCATACTACAGGAGTTACTGTCTAGCCAGTCATTAGTTTCAGAGGGGTCGTGCATACTACAAGAGTTACTGTCTAGCCAGTCATTAGTTTCAGAGGGGTCGTGCAAACTACACGAGTTACTGTCTAGCCAGTCATTAGTTTCAGAGGGGTCGTGCATACTACAAGAGTTACTGTCTAGCCAGTCATTCGTTTCAGAGGGGTCGTTGCATACTACAAGAGTTACTATCTAGCCAATCATTAGTTTCAGAGGGGTCGTGCATACTACAAGAGTTACTGTCTAGCCAGTCATTAGTTTCAGAGGGGTCGTTGCATACTACAAGAGTTACTGTCTAGCCAGTCATTAATTTCAGAGGGGTCGTGCAGACTACAAGAGTTACTATCTAGCCAGTCATTAGTTTCAGAGGGGTCGTTCCATATTACAGGAGTTACTATCTAGCCAGTCATTAGTTTCAGAGGGGTCGTGCATATTACAGGAGTTACTGTCTAGCCAGTCATTAGTTTCAGAGAGGTTGTTGAATACTACAGGAGTTACTGTCTAGCCAGTCATTAGTTTCAGAGAGGTTGTTGAATACTACAGGAGTTACTGTCTAGCCAGTCATTAGTTTCAGAGGGGTCGTGCATACTACAAGAGTTACTGTCTAGCCAGTAATTAGTTTCAGAGGGGTCGTGCATACTACAGGAGTTACTGTCTAGCCAGTCATTAGTTTCAGAGGGGTCGTTGCATACTACAAGAGTTACTGTCTAGCCAGTAATTAGTTTCAGAGGGGTCGTGCATACTACAGGAGTTACGGTCTAGCCAGTCATTAGTTTCAGAGGGGTCGTGCATACTACAGGAGTTACTATCTAGCCAGCCATTAGTTTCAGAGGGGTCGTTGCATACTACAGGAGTTACTGTCTAGCCAGTCATTAGTTTCAGAGGGGTTGTGCATACTACAGGAGTTACTGTCTAGCCAGTCATTAGTTTCAGAGGGGTCGTTGCATACTACAGGAGTTACTGTCTAGCCAGTCATTCGTTTCAGAGAGGTTGTTGAATACTACAGGAGTTACTGTCTAGCCAGTCATTCGTTTCAGAGGGGTCGTGCATCCTACAAGAGTTACTGTCTAGCCAGTCAATAGTTTCAGAGGGGTCGTTGCATACTACAGGAGTTACTGTCTAGCCAGTCATTAGTTTCAGAGGGGTCGTGCATACTACAAGAGTTACTGTCTAGCCAGTCATTAGTTTCAGAGGGGTCGTTGCATACTACAAGAGTTACTGTCTAGCCAGTCATTAATTTCAGAGGGGTCGTGCATACTGCAAGAGTTACTGTCTAGCCAGTCATTAGTTTCAGAGGGGTCGTTGCATACTACAAGAGTTACTGTCTAGCCAGTCATTAGTTTCAGAGGGGTCGTGCATACTACAAGAGTTACTGTCTAGCCAGTCATTAGTTTCAGAGGGGTCGTTCCATACTACAAGAGTTACTGTCTAGCCAGTCATTCGTTTCAGAGGGGTCGTGCATCCTACAAGAGTTACTGTCTAGCCAGTCATTAGTTTCAGAGAGGTTGTTGAATACTACAGGAGTTACTATCTAGCCAGTCATTAGTTTCAGAGAGGTTGTTGAATACTACAGGAGTTACTGTCTAGCCTGTCATTAGTTTCAGAGAAGTTGTTGAATACTACAGGATTTACTATCTAGCCAGTCATTAGTTTCAGAGGGGTCGTGAATACTACAAGAGTTACTGTCTAGCCAGTCATTAGTTTCAGAGGGGTCGTGCATACTACAAGAGTTACTGTCTAGCCAGTCATTAGTTTCAGAGGGGTCGTTTATACTACAAGAGTTACTGTCTAGCCAGTCATTAGTTTCAGAGGGGTCGTGCATACTACAAGAGTTACTGTCTAGCCAGTCATTAGTTTCAGAGGGGTCGTTGCATACTACAAGAGTTACTGTCTAGCCAGTCATTAGTTTCAGAGGGGTCGTGCATACTACAAGAGTTACTGTCTAGCCAGTCATTAGTTTCAGAGGGGTCGTGCATACTACAAGAGTTACTGTCTAGCCAGTCATTAGTTTCAGAGGGGTCGTGCATACTACAAGAGTTACTGTCTAGTCAGTCATTAGTTTCAGAGGGGTCGTTGCATACTACAACAGTTACTGTCTAGCCAGTCATTAGTTTCAGAGGGGTCGTGCATACTACAAGAGTTACTGTCTAGCCAGTCATTATTTTCAGAGGGGTCGTGCATACTACAAGAGTTACTGTCTAGCCAGTCATTAGTTTCAGAGAGGTTGTTGAATACTACAGGAGTTACTGTCTAGCCAGTCATTAGTTTCAGAGGGGTCGTGCATACTACAAGAGTTACTGTCTAGCCAGTCATTAGTTTCAGAGGGGTCGTGCATACTACAAGAGTTACTGTCTAGCCAGTCATTAGTTTCAGAGGGGTCGTGCATACTACAAGAGTTACTGTCTAGCCAGTCATTAGTTTCAGAGGGGTCGTGCATACTACAAGAGTTACTGTCTAGTCAGTCATTAGTTTCAGAGGGGTCGTTGCATACTACAACAGTTACTGTCTAGCCAGTCATTAGTTTCAGAGGGGTCGTGCATACTACAAGAGTTACTGTCTAGCCAGTCATTATTTTCAGAGGGGTCGTGCATACTACAAGAGTTACTGTCTAGCCAGTCATTAGTTTCAGAGAGGTTGTTGAATACTACAGGAGTTACTGTCTAGCCAGTCATTAGTTTCAGAGGGGTCGTGCATACTACAAGAGTTACTGTCTAGCCAGTCATTAGTTTCAGAGGGGTCGTTGCATACTACAGGAGTTACTGTCTAGCCAGTCATTAGTTTCAGAGGGGTCGTGCATACTACAAGAGTTACTGTCTAGCCAGTCATTAGTTTCAGAGGGGTCGTGCATACTACAAGAGTTACTGTCTAGCCAGTCATTATTTTCAGAGGGGTCGTGCATACTACAAGAGTTACTGTCTAGCCAGTCATTAGTTTCAGAGAGGTTGTTGAATACTACAGGAGTTACTGTCTAGCCAGTCATTAGTTTCAGAGGGGTCGTGCATACTACAAGAGTTACTGTCTAGCCAGTCATTAGTTTCAGAGGGGTCGTTGCATACTACAGGAGTTACTGTCTAGCCAGTCATTAGTTTCAGAGGGGTCGTGCATACTACAAGAGTTACTGTCTAGCCAGTCATTAGTTTCAGAGGGGTCGTGCATACTACAAGAGTTACTGTCTAGCCAGTCATTATTTTCAGAGGGGTCGTGCATACTACAAGAGTTACTGTCTAGCCAGTCATTAGTTTCAGAGAGGTTGTTGAATACTACAGGAGTTACTGTCTAGCCAGTCATTAGTTTCAGAGGGGTCGTGCATACTACAAGAGTTACTGTCTAGCCAGTCATTAGTTTCAGAGGGGTCGTTGCATACTACAGGAGTTACTGTCTAGCCAGTCATTAGTTTCAGAGGGGTCGTGCATACTACAAGAGTTACTGTCTAGCCAGTCATTAGTTTCAGAGGGGTCGTGCAAACTACACGAGTTACTGTCTAGCCAGTCATTAGTTTCAGAGGGGTCGTGCATACTACAAGAGTTACTGTCTAGCCAGTCATTCGTTTCAGAGGGGTCGTTGCATACTACAAGAGTTACTATCTAGCCAATCATTAGTTTCAGAGGGGTCGTGCATATTACAGGAGTTACTGTCTAGCCAGTCATTAGTTTCAGAGAGGTTGTTGAATACTACAGGAGTTACTGTCTAGCCAGTCATTAGTTTCAGAGAGGTTGTTGAATACTACAGGAGTTACTGTCTAGCCAGTCATTAGTTTCAGAGGGTTCGTTGCATACTACAAGAGTTACTGTCTAGCCAGTCATTAGTTTCAGAGAGGTTGTTGAATACTACAGGATTTACCATCTAGACAGTCATTAGTTTCAGAGGGGTCGTGCATACTACAGGAGTTACTGTCTAGCCAAACATTAGTTTCAGAGGGGTCGTGCATACTACAGGATTTACCATCTAGCCAGTCATTAGTTTCAGAGGGGTCGAGCATACTACAAGAGTTACTGTCTAGCCAGTCATTAGTTTCAGAGGGGTCGTGCATACTACAAGAGTTACTGTCTAGCCAGTAATTAGTTTCAGAGGGGTCGTGCATACTACAGGAGTTACTGTCTAGCCAGTAATTAGTTTCAGAGGGGTCGTGCATACTACAGGAGTTACTGTCTAGCCAGTCATTAGTTTCAGAGGGGTCGTGCATACTACAGGAGTTACTGTCTAGCCAGTCATTAGTTTCAGAGGGGTCGTGCATACTACAGGAGTTACTATCTAGCCAGCCATTAGTTTCAGAGGGGTCGTGCATACTACAGGAGTTACTGTCTAGCCAGTCATTAGTTTCAGAGGGGTCGTGCATACTACAGGAGTTACTATCTAGCCAGCCATTAGTTTCAGAGGGGTCGTGCATACTACAAGAGTTACTGTCTAGCCAGTCATTAGTTTCAGAGGGGTCGTTGCATACTACAAGAGTTACTGTCTAGCCAGTCATTAATTTCAGAGGGGTCGTGCATACTACAAGAGTTACTATCTAGCCAGTCATTAGTTTCAGAGGGGTCGTTCCATATTACAAGAGTTACTGTCTAGCCAGTCATTAGTTTCAGAGGGGTCGTTGCATACTACAGGAGTCACTGTCTAGCCAGTCATTAGTTTCAGAGGGGTCGTGCATACTACAAGAGTTACTGTCTAGCCAGTCATTAGTTTCAGAGGGGTCGTGCAAACCACACGAGTTACTGTCTAGCCAGTCATTAGTTTCAGAGGGGTCGTGCATACTACAAGAGTTACTGTCTAGCCAGTCAGTCGTTTCAGAGGGGTCGTTGCATACTACAAGAGTTACTATCTAGCCAATCATTAGTTTCAGAGGGGTCGTGCATACTACAAGAGTTACTGTCTAGCCAGTCATTAGTTTCAGAGGGGTCGTTGCATACTACAAGAGTTACTGTCTAGCCAGTCATTAATTTCAGAGGGGTCGTGCAGACTACAAGAGTTACTATCTAGCCAGTCATTAGTTTCAGAGGGGTCGTTCCATATTACAAGAGTTACTGTCTAGCCAGTCATTCGTTTCAGAGGGGTCGTGCATACTACAGGAGTTACTATCTAGCCAGTCATTAGTTTCAGAGGGTTCGTTGCATACTACAGGAGTTACTGTCTAGCCAGTCATTACTTTCAGAGAGGTTGTTGAATACTACAGGATTTACCATCTAGCCAGTCATTAGTTTCAGAGGGGTCGTGCATACTACAGGAGTTACTGTCTAGCCAAACATTAGTTTCAGAGGGGTCTTGCATACTACAGGATTTACCATCTAGCCAGTCATTAGTTTCAGAGGGGTCGTGCATACTACAAGAGTTACTGTCTAGCCAGTCATTAGTTTCAGAGGGGTCGTGCATACTACAAGAGTTACTGTCTAGCCAGTAATTAGTTTCAGAGGGGTCGTGCATACTACAGGAGTTACTATCTAGCCAATCATTAGTTTCAGAGGGGTCGTGCATACTACAAGAGTTACTGTCTAGCCAGTCATTAATTTCAGAGGGGTCGTGCAGACTACAAGAGTTACTATCTAGCCAGTCATTAGTTTCAGAGGGGTCGTTCCATATTACAGGAGTTACTATCTAGCCAGTCATTAGTTTCAGAGGGGTCGTGCATATTACAGGAGTTACTGTCTAGCCAGTCATTAGTTTCAGAGAGGTTGTTGAATACTACAGGAGTTACTGTCTAGCCAGTCATTAGTTTCAGAGAGGTTGTTGAATACTACAGGAGTTACTGTCTAGCCAGTCATTAGTTTCAGAGGGTTCGTTGCATACTACAAGAGTTACTGTCTAGCCAGTCATTAGTTTCAGAGAGGTTGTTGAATACTACAGGATTTACCATCTAGACAGTCATTAGTTTCAGAGGGGTCGTGCATACTACAGGAGTTACTGTCTAGCCAAACATTAGTTTCAGAGGGGTCGTGCATACTACAGGATTTACCATCTAGCCAGTCATTAGTTTCAGAGGGGTCGTGCATACTACAAGAGTTACTGTCTAGCCAGTCATTAGTTTCAGAGGGGTCGTGCATACTACAAGAGTTACTGTCTAGCCAGTAATTAGTTTCAGAGGGGTCGTGCATACTACAGGAGTTACTGTCTAGCCAGTCATTAGTTTCAGAGGGGTCGTTGCATACTACAAGAGTTACTGTCTAGCCAGTAATTAGTTTCAGAGGGGTCGTGCATACTACAGGAGTTACTGTCTAGCCAGTCATTAGTTTCAGAGGGGTCGTGCATACTACAGGAGTTACTATCTAGCCAGCCATTAGTTTCAGAGGGGTCGTGCATACTACAGGAGTTACTGTCTAGCCTGTCATTAGTTTCAGAGGGGTCGTGCATACAACAGGAGTTACTATCTAGCCAGCCATTAGTTTCAGAGGGGTCGTGCATACTACAAGAGTTACTGTCTAGCCAGTCATTAGTTTCAGAGGGGTCGTTGCATACTACAAGAGTTACTGTCTAGCCAGTCATTAATTTCAGAGGGGTCGTGCATACTACAAGAGTTACTATCTAGCCAGTCATTAGTTTCAGAGGGGTCGTTCCATATTACAAGAGTTACTGTCTAGCCAGTCATTAGTTTCAGAGGGGTCGTTGCATACTACAGGAGTTACTGTCTAGCCAGTCATTAGTTTCAGAGGGGTCGTGCATACTACAAGAGTTACTGTCTAGCCAGTCATTAGTTTCAGAGGGGTCGTGCAAACCACACGAGTTACTGTCTAGCCAGTCATTAGTTTCAGAGGGGTCGTGCATACTACAAGAGTTACTGTCTAGCCAGTCAGTCGTTTCAGAGGGGTCGTTGCATACTACAAGAGTTACTATCTAGCCAATCATTAGTTTCAGAGGGGTCGTGCATACTACAAGAGTTACTGTCTAGCCAGTCATTAGTTTCAGAGGGGTCGTTGCATACTACAAGAGTTACTGTCTAGCCAGTCATTAATTTCAGAGGGGTCGTGCAGACTACAAGAGTTACTATCTAGCCAGTCATTAGTTTCAGAGGGGTCGTTCCATATTACAAGAGTTACTGTCTAGCCAGTCATTCGTTTCAGAGGGGTCGTGCATACTACAGGAGTTACTATCTAGCCAGTCATTAGTTTCAGAGGGTTCGTTGCATACTACAGGAGTTACTGTCTAGCCAGTCATTAGTTTCAGAGAGGTTGTTGAATACTACAGGATTTACCATCTAGCCAGTCATTAGTTTCAGAGGGGTCGTGCGTACTACAGGAGTTACTGTCTAGCCAAACATTAGTTTCAGAGGGGTCTTGCATACTACAGGATTTACCATCTAGCCAGTCATTAGTTTCAGAGGGGTCGTGCATACTACAAGAGTTACTGTCTAGCCAGTCATTAGTTTCAGAGGGGTCGTGCATACTACAAGAGTTACTGTCTAGCCAGTAATTAGTTTCAGAGGGGTCGTGCATACTACAGGAGTTACTGTCTAGCCAGTCATTAGTTTCAGAGGGGTCGTTGCATACTACAAGAGTTACTGTCTAGCCAGTAATTAGTTTCAGAGGGGTCGTGCATACTACAGGAGTTACTGTCTAGCCAGTCATTAGTTTCAGAGGGGTCGTGCATACTACAGGAGTTACTATCTAGCCAGCCATTAGTTTCAGAGGGGTCGTTGCATACTACAGGAGTTACTGTCTAGCCAGTCATTAGTTTCAGAGGGGTCGTGCATACTACAGGAGTTACTGTCTAGCCAGTCATTAGTTTCAGAGGGGTCGTTGCATACTACAGGAGTTACTGTCTAGCCAGTCATTAGTTTCAGAGAGGTTGTTGAATACTACAGGAGTTACTGTCTAGCCAGTCATTCGTTTCAGAGGGGTCGTGCATCCTACAAGAGTTACTGTCTAGCCAGTCATTAGTTTCAGAGGGGTCGTTGCATACTACAGGAGTTACTGTCTAGCCAGTCATTAGTTTCAGAGGGGTCGTGCATACTACAAGAGTTACTGTCTAGCCAGTCATTAGTTTCAGAGGGGTTGTTGAATACTACAGGAGTTACTATCTAGCCAGTCATTAGTTTCAGAGGGGTCGTGCATACTACAAGAGTTACTGTCTAGCCAGTCATTAGTTTCAGAGGGGTTGTTGCATACTACAAGAGTTACTGTCTAGCCAGTCATTAATTTCAGAGGGGTCGTGCATACTGCAAGAGTTACTGTCTAGCCAGTCATTAGTTTCAGAGGGGTCGTTGCATACTACAAGAGTTACTGTCTAGCCAGTCATTAGTTTCAGAGGGGTCGTGCATACTACAGGAGTTACTTTCTAGCCAGTCATTAGTTTCAGAGGGGTCGTGCATACTACAAGAGTTACTGTCTAGCCAGTCATTAATTTCAGAGGGGTCGTGCATACTGCAAGAGTTACTGTCTAGCCAGTCATTAGTTTCAGAGGGGTCGTGCATACTACAAGAGTTACTGTCTAGCCAGTCATTAGTTTCAGAGGGGTCGTGCATTCTACAGGAGTTACTATCTAGCCAGTCATTAGTTTCAGAGGGGTTGTGCATACTACAAGAGTTACTGTCTAGCCAGTTATTAGTTTCAGAGGGGTCGTGCATACTACAGGAGATACTGTCTAGCCAGTCATTAGTTTCAGAGGGGTCATTGCATATTACAGGAGTTACTATCTAGCCAGTCATTCGTTTCAGAGGGGTCGTGCATACTACAAGAGTTACTGTCTAGCCAGTCATTAGTTTCATAGGGGTTGTGCATACTACAAGAGTTACTGTCTAGCCAGTCATTAATTTCAGAGTGGTCGTGCATACTACAAGAGTTACTATCTAGACATTCATTCATTTCAGAGTAGTCGTGCATACTACAAGAGTTACTGTCTAGCCAGTCATTAGTTTCAGAGGGGTCGTGGATACTACAAGAGTTACTGTCTAGCCAGTCATTAGTTTCAGAGGGGTCGTGCAAACTACACGAGTTACTGTCTAGCCCGTCATTAGTTTCAGAGGGGTCGTGCATACTACAAGAGTTACTGTCTAGCCAGTCATTAGTTTCAGAGGGGTCGTTGCATACTACAAGAGTTACTGTCTAGCCAGTCATTAGTTTCAGAGGGGTCGTTGCATACTACAAGAGTTACTGTCTAGCCAGTCATTCGTTTCAGAGGGGTCGTGCATACTACAAGAGTTACTGTCTTGCCTGTCATTAGTTTCAGAGGGGTCGTGCATACTACAAGAGTTACTGTCTAGCCAGTCATTAGTTTCAGAGGGGTCGTTGCATACTACAAGAGTTACTGTCTAGCCAGTCATTAGTTTCAGAGGGGTCGTGCATACTACAAGAGTTACTGTCTAGCCAGTCATTAATTTCAGAGGGGTCGTGCATACTGCAAGAATTACTGTCTAGCCAGTCATTAATTTCAGAGGGGTCGTGCATACTAAAAGAGTTACTATCTAGCCAGTCATTAGTTTCAGAGGGGTCGTTCCATACTACAAGAGTTACTGTCTAGCCAGTCATTCGTTTCAGAGGGGTCGTGCATACTACAAGAGTTACTGTCTAGACAGTCATTAGTTTCAGAGGGGTCGTGCATACTACAAGAGTTACTGTCTAGCCAGTCATTAGTTTCAGAGGGGTCGTGCATTCTACAGGAGTTACTATCTAGCCAGCCATTAGTTTCAGAGGGTTCGTTGCATATTACAGGAGTTACTATCTAGCCAGTCATTCGTTTCAGAGAGGTTGTTGAATACTACAGGATTTACTATCTAGCCAGTCATTAGTTTCAGAGGGGTCGTGCATACTACAGGAGTTACTATCTAGCCAGTCATTCGTTTCAGAGGGGTCGTGCATACTACAAGAGTTACTGTCTAGCCAGTCATTCGTTTCAGAGGGGTCGTGCATACTACAAGAGTTACTGTCTAGCCAGTCATTAGTTTCAGAGGGGTCGTGCATACTACAAGAGCTACTGTCTAGCCAGTCATTTGTTTCAGAGGGGTCGTTGCATACTACAAGAGTTACTGTCTAGCCAGTCATTAGTTTCAGAGGGGTCGTGCATACTACAGGAGATACTGTCTAGCCAGTCATTAGTTTCAGAGGGGTCGTGCATACTACAAGAGTTACTATCTAGCCAGTCATTAGTTTCAGAGGGGTCGTGCATACTACAAGAGTTACTGTCTAGCCAGTCATTAGTTTCAGAGGGGTCGTTGCATACTACAAGAGTTACTGTCTAGCCAGTCATTAATTTCAGAGGGGTCGTGCATACTACAAGAGTTACTGTCTAGCCAGTCATTAATTTCAGAGTGGTGGTGCATACTACAGGAGTTACTGTCTAGCCAGTCATTAGTTTCAGAGGGGTCGTTGCATACTACAAGAGTTACTGTCTAGCCAGTCATTAGTTTCAGAGGGGTCGTGCATACTACAGGAGTTACTATCTAGCCAGCCATTAGTTTCAGAGGGGTCGTGCATACTACAGGAGTTACTATCTAGCCAGTCATTCGTTTCAGAGGGGTCGTGCATACTACAAGAGTTACTGTCTAGCCAGTCATTAGTTTCAGAGCGGTCGTGTATACTACAAGAGTTACTGTCTAGCCAGTCATTAGTTTCAGAGGGGTCGTGCATACTACAAGAGTTACTGTCTAGCCAGTCATTAATTTCAGAGGGGTCGTGCATACTACAAGAGTTACTGTCTAGCCAGTCATTAGTTTCAGAGCGGTCGTGTATACTACAAGAGTTACTGTCTAGCCAGTCATTACTTTCAGAGGGGTCGTTGCATACTACAAGAGTTACTGTCTAGCCAGTCATTAATTTCAGAGGGGTCGTGCATACTACAAGAGTTACTGTCTAGCCAGTCATTAGTTTCAGAGCGGTCGTGTATACTACAAGAGTTACTGTCTAGCCAGTCATTAGTTTCAGAGGGGTCGTGCATACTACAAGAGTTACTGTCTAGCCAGTCATTAGTTTCAGAGGGGTCGTTGCATACTACAAGAGTTACTGTCTAGCCAGTCATTAATTTCAGAGGGGTCGTGCATACTACACGAGTTACTGTCTAGCCAGTCATTAGTTTCAGAGGGGTCGTGCAAACTACAAGAGTTACTGTCTAGCCAGTCATTAGTTTCAGAGGGGTCGTTGCATACTACAAGAGTTACTGTCTAGCCAGTCATTAGTTTCAGAGGGGTCGTGCATACTACAAGAGTTACTGTCTAGCCAGTCATTAGTTTCAGAGGGGTCGTGCATACTACAAGAGTTACTGTCTAGCCAGTCATTAGTTTCAGAGAGGTTGTTGAATACTACAGGATTTACTATCTAGCCAGTCATTAGTTTCAGAGGGGTCGTGCATACTACAGGAGTTACTATCTAGCCAGTCATTCGTTTCAGAGGGGTCGTGCATACTACAAGAGTTACTGTCTAGCCAGTCATTCGTTTCAGAGGGGTCGTGCATACTACAAGAGTTACTGTCTAGCCAGTCATTAGTTTCAGAGGGGTCGTGCATACTACAAGAGCTACTGTCTAGCCAGTCATTTGTTTCAGAGGGGTCGTTGCATACTACAAGAGTTACTGTCTAGCCAGTCATTAGTTTCAGAGGGGTCGTGCATACTACAGGAGATACTGTCTAGCCAGTCATTAGTTTCAGAGGGGTCGTGCATACTACAAGAGTTACAATCTAGCCAGTCATTAGTTTCAGAGGGGTCGTGCATACTACAAGAGTTACTGTCTAGCCAGTCATTAGTTTCAGAGGGGTCGTTGCATACTACAAGAGTTACTGTCTAGCCAGTCATTAATTTCAGAGGGGTCGTGCATACTACAAGAGTTACTGTCTAGCCAGTCATTAATTTCAGAGTGGTGGTGCATACTACAGGAGTTACTGTCTAGCCAGTCATTAGTTTCAGAGGGGTCGTTGCATACTACAAGAGTTACTGTCTAGCCAGTCATTAGTTTCAGAGGGGTCGTGCATACTACAGGAGTTACTATCTAGCCAGCCATTAGTTTCAGAGGGGTCGTGCATACTACAGGAGTTACTATCTAGCCAGTCATTCGTTTCAGAGGGGTCGTGCATACTACAAGAGTTACTGTCTAGCCAGTCATTAGTTTCAGAGCGGTCGTGTATACTACAAGAGTTACTGTCTAGCCAGTCATTAGTTTCAGAGGGGTCGTGCATACTACAAGAGTTACTGTCTAGCCAGTCATTAATTTCAGAGGGGTCGTGCATACTACAAGAGTTACTGTCTAGCCAGTCATTAGTTTCAGAGCGGTCGTGTATACTACAAGAGTTACTGTCTAGCCAGTCATTACTTTCAGAGGGGTCGTTGCATACTACAAGAGTTACTGTCTAGCCAGTCATTAATTTCAGAGGGGTCGTGCATACTACAAGAGTTACTGTCTAGCCAGTCATTAGTTTCAGAGCGGTCGTGTATACTACAAGAGTTACTGTCTAGCCAGTCATTAGTTTCAGAGGGGTCGTGCATACTACAAGAGTTACTGTCTAGCCAGTCATTAGTTTCAGAGGGGTCGTTGCATACTACAAGAGTTACTGTCTAGCCAGTCATTAATTTCGGAGGGGTCGTGCATACTACACGAGTTACTGTCTAGCCAGTCATTAGTTTCAGAGGGGTCGTGCAAACTACAAGAGTTACTGTCTAGCCAGTCATTAGTTTCAGAGGGGTCGTTGCATACTACAAGAGTTACTGTCTAGCCAGTCATTAGTTTCAGAGGGGTCGTGCATACTACAAGAGTTACTGTCTAGCCAGTCATTAGTTTCAGAGGGGTCGTGCATACTACAAGAGTTACTGTCTAGCCAGTCATTAGTTTCAGAGGGGTCGTGCATACTACAAGAGTTACTGTCTAGCCAGCCATTAGTTTCAGAGGGGTCGTGCATACTACAAGAGTTACTGTCTAGCCAGTCATTAGTTTCAGAGAGGTCATTGCATACTACAAGAGTTACTGTCTAGCCAGTCATTAGTTTCAGAGGGGTCGTTGCATACTACAAGAGTTACTGTCTAGCCAGTCATTAATTTCAGAGGGGTCGTGCATACTACAAGAGTTACTATCTAGCCAGTCATTAGTTTCAGAGGGGTCGTTCCATATTACAAGAGTTACTGTCTAGCCAGTCATTAGTTTCAGAGGGGTCGTTGCATACTACAGGAGTTACTGTCTAGCCAGTCATTAGTTTCAGAGGGGTCGTGCATACTACAAGAGTTACTGTCTAGCCAGTCATTAGTTTCAGAGGGGTCGTGCAAACCACACGAGTTACTGTCTAGCCAGTCATTAGTTTCAGAGGGGTCGTGCATACTACAAGAGTTACTGTCTAGCCAGTCAGTCGTTTCAGAGGGGTCGTTGCATACTACAAGAGTTACTATCTAGCCAATCATTAGTTTCAGAGGGGTCGTGCATACTACAAGAGTTACTGTCTAGCCAGTCATTAGTTTCAGAGGGGTCGTTGCATACTACAAGAGTTACTGTCTAGCCAGTCATTATTTTCAGAGGGGTCGTGCAGACTACAAGAGTTACTATCTAGCCAGTCATTAGTTTCAGAGGGGTCGTTCCATATTACAAGAGTTACTGTCTAGCCAGTCATTCGTTTCAGAGGGGTCGTGCATACTACAGGAGTTACTATCTAGCCAGTCATTAGTTTCAGAGGGTTCGTTGCATACTACAGGAGTTACTGTCTAGCCAGTCATTAGTTTCAGAGAGGTTGTTGAATACTACAGGATTTACCATCTAGCCAGTCATTAGTTTCAGAGGGGTCGTGCATACTACAGGAGTTACTGTCTAGCCAAACATTAGTTTCAGAGGGGTCTTGCATACTACAGGATTTACCATCTAGCCAGTCATTAGTTTCAGAGGGGTCGTGCATACTACAAGAGTTACTGTCTAGCCAGTCATTAGTTTCAGAGGGGTCGTGCATACTACAAGAGTTACTGTCTAGCCAGTAATTAGTTTCAGAGGGGTCGTGCATACTACAGGAGTTACTGTCTAGCCAGTCATTAGTTTCAGAGGGGTCGTTGCATACTACAAGAGTTACTGTCTAGCCAGTAATTAGTTTCAGAGGGGTCGTGCATACTACAGGAGTTACTGTCTAGCCAGTCATTAGTTTCAGAGGGGTCGTGCATACTACAGGAGTTACTATCTAGCCAGCCATTAGTTTCAGAGGGGTCGTTGCATACTACAGGAGTTACTGTCTAGCCAGTCATTAGTTTCAGAGGGGTCGTGCATACTACAGGAGTTACTGTCTAGCCAGTCATTAGTTTCAGAGGGGT
>NW_027259052.1:22500-42774 GCF_045791955.1 Oncorhynchus clarkii lewisi | reverse complement strand
TGGCTGTTGTGGTGGGATGGAGTTCAGACCAGGGCTGTTGTGGTGGGATGGAGTTCAGACCAGGGCTGTTTTGGTGGGATGGAGTTCAGACCAGGGCTGTTTTGGTGGGATGGAGTTCAGACCAGGGCTGTTGTGGTGGGATGGAGTTCAGACCAGGGCTGTTGTGGTGGGATGGAGTTCAGACCAGGGCTGTTGTGGTGGGATGGAGTTCAGACCAGGGCTGTTTTGGTGGGATGGAGTTCAGACCAGGGCTGTTGTGGTGGGATGGAGTTCAGACCAGGGCTGTTGTGGTGGGATGGAGCTCAGACCAGGGCTGTTGTGGTGGGATGGAGTTCAGACCAGGGCTGTTGTGGTGGGATGGAGTTCAGACCAGGGCTGTTGTGGTGGGATGGAGTTCAGACCAGGGCTGTTGTGGTGGGATGGAGTTCAGACCAGGGTTGTTGTGGTGGGATGGAGTTCAGACCAGGGCCGTTGTGGTGGGATGGAGTTCAGACCAGGGCTGTTGTGGTGGGATGGAGTTCAGACCAGGGCTGTTGTGGTGGGATGGAGTTCAGACCAGGGCTGTTGTGGTGGGATGGAGTTCAGACCAGGGCTGTTGTGGTGGGATGGAGTTCAGACCAGGGCTGTTGTGGTGGGATGGAGTTCAGACCAGGGCTGTTTTAGAGGGATGGAGTTCAGACCAGGGCTGTTGTGGTGGGATGGAGTTCAGACCAGGGCTGTTGTGGTGGGATGGAGTTCAGACCAGGGCTGTTGTGGTGGGATGGAGTTCAGACCAGGGCTGTTTTAGTGGGATGGAGTTCAGACCAGGGCTGTTGTGGTGGGATGGAGTTCAGACCAGGGCTGTTGTGGTGAGATGGAGTTCAGACCAGGGCTGTTGTGGTGGGATGGAGTTCAGACCAGGGCTGTTGTGGTGGGATGGAGTTCAGACCAGGGCTGTTGTGGTGGGATGGAGTTCAGACAAGGGCTGTTGTGGTGGGATGGAGTTCAGACCAGGGCTGTTGTGGTGGGATGGAGTTCAGACCAGGGCTGTTGTGGTGGGATGGAGTTCAGACCAGGGCTGTTGTGGTGGGATGGAGTTCAGACCAGGGCTGTTGTGGTGGGATGGAGTTCAGACCAGGGCTGTTGCGGTGGGATGGAGTTCAGACCAGGGCTGTTGTGGTGGGATGGAGTTCAGACCAGGGCTGTTGCGGTGACCGTATTACCGCCACGGAGTCATGAAGGCAGTCAAATTCCACTTACATAGATGACATTAAGCACATTAATCTGCTTTACAAGGGGTGTAGAGCCTAACTGGCAAACATAAGCAGCGCATGAGTTTAAATTTGGGGAAGATCATTTTCACCATTAAAAATGCACCTTTATAATAAAAGCATTACCTTCATAATCACATTGATGGTCACTTTTGATAATGGTGTTTTCCGCTAATGGAACATTCAAGCTTATAGCCTAATAACATGTGTGCATTACTGTGCTAATAATGTGAACAAATAGCCTCATAGTTTATCGACATTTTATGCTAAACTTCTGAACTGTTCCGTCAGCCACATTCTGTAAAATATATATTTTTTTATGTTTGTGGTTGTATTAATTTGGGCTCTTTCGCATCCCACAACTGTCCCAGACTGTTTGGAATATTTATTTCTCCCACAGAATAGGTCGACATTTGTACTATGGGGGATTGTAGATTGACATAGGCTAGTGCTTTTCCTGTTCGTTAAGCCTACTCATCTTGTTGTCTGATGACATATGCACCTCTGAATTGGATAAGGACACGCGCAGTTGCGTCACTGATGTGTCGCTCTTCACTTATAGCCTGTGAGATAGACCTGATCATGTGACAGAGGTGATTCGGAGCGCTCAGCACTCTGGGAGAGGGGCACAAAGACCACTTCCTGCAAAAGGAATGGATTTTTTTGGGGGATACATTACGGCCACACAAAGGGGATTCCGCCGTGTAATTCTAGGCATTATCAAGCGCTTGTCAAATTGTGAATGAGAGAACTGTGTACAGCACAAAGACAAAGCAGAGGTCTTTCAAGTGACTTTATTCACACCATCATTAGAGTCTCATCATGCAGACTTACAATGTGAAAACACATACATCAAAACACATAGCCCAATGTTTGTAGAACAACTAAAGTTACATTAAGAACTCTAAATTAAGCATATAGTAGGACCTGTTTCTAAGCAAATCATGTCTGTTAAATGAACTAGTGTAAAAGGTAAAAAAATATATAAAAAATAAAAGCAAAACAGTCAAGGGACACACACACACACACACACACACACACACACACACACACACACACACTGTATAAATACATACAATAAATACATCTGAAATGATGTCAACAAATATATTGCAGATATACAACAACAAGTGGATTGGAGCTGTAGCAGCTACAGACAGCGATGAACAGGAGAAGTGGTGTTGTGTTAACAGCTACAGACAGCGATGAACAGGAGAAGTGGTGTTGTGTTAACAGCTACAGACAGCGATGAACAGGAAAAGTGGTGTTGTGCTAGCAATTAGGGAAACACAAGATCAGCAAAGCGACACCTTTTAGGACATCGTCCATGTTGCCGTGGTGGTGAATGGAGAGGGAGTACACTGGATGGCACGGCATCAGTCTATTGTTGACGGACTGCCGGATGGAGGGAAGGAGAGATGGAGGAATGATGAGAGAGAGAGAGGGAAGGAGGGATATAGGGAAGGTGAGATGGAGGAATGATGAGAGAGAGGGAAGGAGGAATATAGCGAAGGTGAGATGGAGGAATGATGAGAGAGAGAGGGAAGGAGGGATGTAGGGAAGGTGAGATGGAGGAATGATGAGAGAGAGAGAGGGAAGGAGGGATGTAGGGAAGGTGAGACGGAGGAATGATGAGAGAGAGAGAGGGAAGGAGGGATGGAGGGAAGGAGAGATGGAGGAATGAGAGAGAGGGAAGGAGGGATATAGGGAAGGTGATGGAGGAATGATGAGAGAGAGAGGGAAGGAGGGATATAGGGAAGGTGAGATGGAGGAATGATGAGAGAGAGGGAAGGAGGGATGTAGGGAAGGTGAGATGGAGGAATGATGAGAGAGAGGGAAGGAAGGATATAGGAAAGGTGAGATGGAGGAATGATGAGAGAGAGAGGGATGGAGGGAATGTGAAGGAGGAATGATGAGAGAGGGGGAAGGAGGGATATAGGGAAGGTGATGGAGGGAAGGTAATGGAGGGAAGGAGGGATATAGGGAAGGTGATGGGGGAAGGTGATGGAGGGAAGGTGATGGAGGGAAGGTGATGGAGGGAAGGAGGGATATAGGGAAGGTGATGGAGGGAAGGTGATGGAGGGAAGGTGATGGAGGGAAGGAGAGATATAGGGAAGGTGATGGAGGGAAGGTGATGGGGGAAGGTGATGTAGGGAAGGTGATGGAGGGAAGGTGATGGGGGGAAGGTGATGGAGGGAAGGTGATGGAGGGAAGGTGATGGAGGGAAGGTGATGGAGGAATGATGAGAGAGAGGGAAGGAGGGATATAGGGAAGGTTATGGAGGGAAGGTGATGGAGGGAAGGTTATGTAGGGAAGGTGATGGAGGGAAGGTGATGAAGGGAAGGAGGGATATAGGGAAGGTGATGGAGGGAAGGTGATGGAGGGAAGGAGGGATATAGGGAAGGTGATGGAGGGAAGGTGATGGAGGAATGATGAGAGAGAGGGAAGGAGGGATATAGGGAAGGTGATGAAGGGAAGGAGCGATATAGGGAAGGTGATGGAGGGAAGGTGATGGAGGGAAGGTGATGGAGGGAAGGATGGATATAGGGAAGGTGATGGAGGGAAGGTGATGGAGAGAAGGTGATGGAAGGAAGGTGATGGAGGGAAGGTGATGGAGGGAAGGAAGGATATAGGAAAGGTGATGGGGGAAGGTGATGGAGGGAAGGAGGGATATAGGAAAGGTGATGGAGTGAAGGAGGGATATAGGGAAGGTGATGGAGGGTATGAGGGATATAGGGAAGGTGATGGAGGGAAGGTGATGGAGGGAAGGAGGGATATAGGGAAGGTGATGGAGGGAAGGTGATGGAGGGATGGTGATGGAGGGAAGGAAGGATATAGGAAAGGTGATGGAGGGAAGGTAAAGGAAGGATCTGACAGACTGATAGGTCTCTGTCTTTATTAACAAAGTCATGCAGTAGGTCCAGATTTCTTCCCATCTGACTAACCATTCGCTAAGAGAACTTAGACTTTACATATTTAGTCAGGCTATGAGTCATGAAATTAATTTTCCTCTCCCTCCACACCCTCTCTTTCCCCTCCTCTCCATCTACCCAGCCCCTCCTCTCGCTCTACCCTCCCCTCTTTCCCCTCCTCTCCCGCTATACACCCCCTCTTTCCTCTCCTCTCCCTTTACACCCCTTCTTTCCCCTCCTCTCCATCTACCCAGCCCCTCCTCTCCCTCTACCCTCCCCTCTATCCCCTCCTCTTCCTCTACACCCTGTCATGATGTTGGCCTGGGGGTAGGTTTATGACAGTCATAAATACCTCTCCCCCCCTTTTCCTCTCTCTCTACCCTACTGATGTGACATTTGAAAATCTCTTGGTTAACATAGAGATTCTGGGAACATCAGTAGGAGGGGGTAAATCAACTATATTCTGGTAATCCGATCAATTGAACATATGCGGTGGTACTTAATGAATATGATGTCAGTTTGGTTGTCATCTAAGACATTCTCATCAATGATAGGATGACATAAACTCTACAGTGGAAAGTCGGCACATTGTAGTTATCGGATTCACATGGAATTGTTGTTCAATTTAAATGTTTGAATATAAAAATGTTGGTGAAAATATTAAATGTAATTTTAGCTTC
Organism: Oncorhynchus clarkii lewisi; assembly: GCF_045791955.1. NCBI lineage: Eukaryota > Metazoa > Chordata > Actinopteri > Salmoniformes > Salmonidae > Oncorhynchus > Oncorhynchus clarkii. Next base: position 37,932 of record NW_027259052.1, on the reverse strand, counting down.
CAAATGAGAGATTTGGGTTTTCATAAGGTTAGGGCTCTGCTCAACTCATCCCTATCACTTTTCAGACACACCCTTCTACCTCCACTATATAAAGCCTTGACGAAAATGTAACCTCCTGTTCCGAGGATGTGAGGACAACGTTAAAAGGACTAACATGTCAGCTGTTCTGGGTACATTAGGATGACGATCCGATGTCAGAATGGTTCAGATAATAACTACAGAACGAAGCCATCCTCAGCGTGACCTTTGGATGCGAATGGTATGAACTTTGAACTCTTATTCACTACAGAAGTGATACCTCCTAGCCGTTGAGTTAGCAACAGCAGCTGAAAACGTGGGCTAGGAAAGAACAGACAGTAACGACGTTACTACAACGTATCCAATTTACCAGCAGAGACATTCTTCAAAGGACAAAGGATTCTGTTGGGCAACACGGCCTTCCATCTACCACCAACCTACCGAAGCGCAGCTCAGAGTAAATATTTATTGCATTTTCCTTTTCCAAATGGGCGGTAATTTAGAATGCATAAGATACTGTATTTACGATAGCCCAGCTTCTTCCTTTTGTTCCTCAGTCTTCCCGCTCTTTCACTCAAACCCAGTACCTTTTATTTTGTGTAACAAGCTGTCATATCTGTTCCGTCCGCTAGGGACGTTTTCCTTTATGATATAATTTGTAATCAAGGTATGATTAATTCTGTGTATATGTAATTCTGTGTGATTAGTTAGGTATTTAGTAAATAAATAATTAAACCCAATTTTGTATTGCTGATTCAACTTGTTAGCCAGGGTTCGTGAAGAATTTACAACTTTCAGATGACACTGAAATAAGTTGAGGAGTAATATTGACTGCTATTGATGTAAAATATTACTAGGTCTTTAAGAGTTTATTTGGAAGATAACAGCACTATAAATATAATTTTGTGGTGCCCCGACTTTCTAGTTAATTACATTTACATGACTAGCTTAATCAGGTAATATTAATTACAGAGAAAGGATTTTATAGAATAGCATGTCATATCACTTAATCCGGCATAGCCAAAGACACGACACCCCCCTCTATCTCCTCCTCTCCATGTACCCTCCCCTCTATCCCCTCCTCTCCCTCTATCTTCCTCTATCCCCTTCTCTCCCTCTACCCAATCTATCCCCTCCTCTCCCTCTACCCCCCTCTATCCAGTCCTCTCCCTCTACTCCCCTCCTCTCCCTCTACCCCCTCTAGCCCCTCCTCTCCCCCTACCCCCTCTATCCCCTCCTCTCCCTCTACCCCCTCTATCCCCTCCTCTCCCTCTACCCCCTCTACCCCCTCCTCTCCCTCTACCCCCCTCTAGCCCCTCCTCTCCCCCTACCCCCCCCCTATCCCCTCCTCTCCCTTCTCCTCGATCCCCCCTCTCCCTCTACACCCTCTATCCCCTCCTCTCCCTCTAACCTCTCCTCTATCCCCTCCTCTCCCTCTACCCTCTCCTCTATCCCCTCCTCTCCCTCTATCCCCTCCTCTCCCTCTACCCCCTCTATCCCCTACTCTCCCCCTCCTCCCTCTATCCCCTCTTCTCCCTCTCCTCCCCCTATCCCCTCCTCTCCCTCTACCCTCTCCTCTATCCCCTCCTCTCCCTCTACCCTCTCCTCTATTCTCTCCTCTCCCTCTATCCCCTCCTCTCCCTCTACCCTCTCCTCTATCCCCTCCTCTCCCTCTATCCCCTCATCTCCCTCTACACCCTCTATCCCCTCCTCTCCCCCTACCCCCTCTATCCTCTCCTCTCCCTCTATCCCCTCCTCTCCCCCTACCCCCTCTATCCCCTCCTCTCCCTCTACCCTCTCCTCTATTCTCTCCTCTCCCTCTATATCCTCCTCTCCCTCTATCCCCTCCTCTCCTCCCTCTATCCCCTCCTCTCCCTCTATCCCCTCCTCTCCTCCCACTATCCCCTCCTCTCCTCTCTCTATCCCCTCCTCTCCTCCCTCTATCCCCTCCTCTCCTCCCTTTATCCCCTCCTCTCCCTCTATCCCCTCCTCTCACTATCCCCTCCTCTCACTATCCCCTCCTCTCCTCTCTCTATCCCCTCCTCTCCTTTCCCCAGAGGAGTCACTATACCCGCTAGACTGTCGCCTGCCAGCTTACCACCATGGTGAGGTAAATATCTCTAGCCCAGCTGTCACACACACACACACACACTTACACTTACACACACACTTACACTTACACACACACACACACACACACACACACACACACACACCCCCTCCAGGCCTTCCTAGGTTATGCTACTATCCATCTACTTGTTCATTGACTCTTTCAGCCCTTATCGATTACTTTAAGAGGATGCTGGTCCTGTTCTTAATCACCTTCTGTGTTTCAGAGCCCTTTTAATTCCCTATAGCACGCTGACACTAAATTATCAGAATCTTATGTGTCCTGTCTGTGTCCTGCGTGCCTGTACGTGTGCGTCCTGCATGTCTGTACGTGTGTGTTCTGCGTGCCTGTATGTGTCTGTCCTGTGTGCCTGTATGTGTCTGTCCTGTGTGCCTGTATGTGTCTGTCCTGTGTGCCTGACTCATCCCTACAGGTAGGTGTAGCCATGAGGAGAGAACTCATCCCTACAGGTAGACATAGCCACAAGGAGAGGACTCATCCCTACAGGTAGACATAGCCATGAGGAGAGGACTCATCCCTACAGGTAGACATAGCCATGAGGAGAGGACTCATCCCTACAGGTAGATGTAGCCATGAGGAGAGGACTCATCCCTACAGGTAGACGTAGCCATGAGGAGAGGACTCATCCCTACAGGTAGACATAGCCATGAGGAGAGGACTCATCCCTACAGGTAGAAAGAGCCATGTGTACTACCTGCAAACCAAAATTGGTTCCGTGAAAGTTCCCAGGACATTCGTTAATTAAGTTGCGGAAAATGTTCTCATAACATAAAAGCTGTCCAATTGTGCTGATGATTATACAATGTTTGCACAAACATTTACCCGATGTTGCAAGAATGTTCCCTCTAGCATTTACTTCCAGCAGTATGTTCTAACAACATTACTGGTACATTGTATAATTACATTATTATTATTATTATTATTACATTATTACATTACCTGGAAACCTAATGAGAACGTTTTGGGAATGTTCTGTGGAGGTTGTTAGAGAGGTTCAACATTTTAATGGATATTAGGAAAATATTTCATTTAAAATGGACAAAAAAAAGTATCAAACAAAAACATTTTGTGATCAAAAAAACATTATTTGGGGCCTCCTGGGTGGCGCAGTGGTCTAGGGCACTGTCCTGCAGCGCCAGCTGTGCCACCAGAGGCTCTGTCGCAACCGGGAGGTCCGTGGGGCGACGCACAATTGGCCTAGTGTCGTCCGGGTTAGGGAGGGTTTGGCCGGTAGGGATGTCCTTGTTTCATTGCGCACTAGCGACTCCTGTGGCGGGCTGGGTGCAGTGCAGGCTAACCAAGGTCGCCAGGTGCACGGTGTTTCCTCCGACACATTGGTGCGGCTGGCTTCCGGGTTGGATGTGCACTGTGTTAAGAAGCAGTGTGGCTTGGTTGGGTTGTGTTTTGGAAGACGCATGACTTTCGACCTTCGTCTCTCCTGAGCCCGTACGGGAGTTGTAGCGATGAGACAAGATAGCAACTGCTAACAATTGGATACCATGAAATTGGGGAGAAAAGGGGGTAAAATAAAAAATAAAAAAAAATCATTATTTGAATGTTTTTGGGATGTTAACATCCAAAATGTCAGAACCAAGTTCCCAGAACATAATGTTCTGGGAACGTTCCCAGTTTGCTGGGCTGACTCCAGTCTCGTCTGTCTAAATGACATGAGAGTACAGTTCTGTCTCCCTGTTAATGACATGATCCTCATGCCTCTCCTACTGTGTGAGTGTGTGTGTGTGTGTGTGTTTGTGTGAGTGTGAGTCTGTGTGATTGTTTGTGTGTGTGTGTGTTTGTGTGTGTCTGAGTGGGTGTGTGTGAGTGAGTGGGTGTGTGTGTGAGTGAGTGGGTGTGTGTGAGAGTGAGTGTGTGTGTGAGTGGGTGTGTATGTGAGTGTGAGTGTGGGTGTGTGTGTGGGTGTATGAATGTGAGTGTGTGTGTCTGAGTGTATGTGCGTGAGTGAGTGGGTGTGTATGTGAATGTGTGTGTGTGTGAGTGTGAGTGTATGTGTGTTTGTGTATGTGAGTGTGTGTGTGTGTGAGTGAGTGAGTGAGTGAGTGAGTGAGTGAGTGAGTGAGTGAGTGAGTGTGTGAGTGAGTGTGTGTATATGTCTGAGTGAGTGGGTGTATAAATAGCGGTAAAATGGGACCTCATGCCTCTCTTGTTCCTGGCTGGTCTTACGAGACAGGAATGTGTCTGTTTCCCAGAAAACACCACTCTGACCATCTGGTCTGTTAGCCCACTATGTGATCACACCTGAATTCAACAACAACAACAACTGTCTGTCTGTCTGTCTGTCTGTCTGTCTGTCTGTCTGTCTGTCTGTCTGTCTGTCTGTCTGTCTGTCTGTCTGTCTGTCTGTCTGTTTGTCTGTCTGTCTGTCTGTCTGTCTACTGGGTTCACTGAAAGGACAGTAAGACATTAAGACACAGAATTAGAGGGACGGAGATCTTCTTACCACAGAACTGAGATAAAGCTCATTCTGATTCTCCGCCCTCAACTCCTGACCTCTCTCTCTCTCTCTCTCTCCCTCTATCTCGCTCTCCCCCTCTCCCCCCTCTCTTGCTCTCCCCCCCTCTCTCGCTATCTCTCTCTCTCTCTCTCTCTCTCTCTCTCTCTCCCCCTATCTCGCTCTCCCTCTCCCCCTCTCCCCCCTCTCTTGCTCTCCCCCCCTCTCTCGCTATCTCCCTCTCTCTCAATCCCTCTCTCCCCCCTATCTCGCTCTCCCTCTCCCCCCTCTCTTGCTCCCCCCCCCCTCTCCTCTCTCTCTCGCTCTCTCTCTCTCTCCCCCCCCCCCCTCTAAACTCTCTAAACTCAAAGGGCTTTATCAGCATGGGTAAATTAAGTTAACATTGCCAAAGAAAATGAAATGAACAATTAAAAACTAGAACAGTAAACATTACACTCACAGCAGTTCCAAAAGAATAAAGACATTACAAATGTCTGTATATATACATATTATGTATATATACAGAGTTGTATATATACAGAGTTGTAACGATGTACAAATTGTTAAAGTACAAAAGGGAAAATAAATCAACATAAATATGGGTTGTATTTACAATGTTGTTTATTTTTCACTGGTTGCCCTTTTCTTGTGGCAACAGGTCACAAATCTTGCTGCTGTGATGGCACACTGTGGAATTTCACCCAGTAGATATGGGAGTTTATCAAAATCAGGGAAATATGAGGGAAATATGTGTCTCTAATATGGTCATACATTTGGCAGGAGGTTAGGAAGTGCAGCTCAGTTTCCACCTCATTTTGTGGGCAGAGTGCACATAGCCTATCTTCTCTTGAGAGCCAGGTCTGCCTACGGCGGCCTTTCTCAATAGCAAGGCTATGCTCACTGAGTCTGTACATAGTCAAAGCTTTCCTTAAGTTTGGGTCAGTCACCGTGGTCAGGTATTCTGTCACTGTGTACTCTCTGTTTATGGCCAAATAGCATTCTAGTCTGCTTCCAATGTGTTAATTAATTAACTTTCTGTTTTCTCATGATTTGGTTGGGTCTAATTGTGTTGCAGTCCTGGGGCTCTGTGGGATCTGTTTGTGTTTGTGAACAGAGCCCCAGGACCAGCTTGCTTAGGGGACTCTTCTCCAGGTTTATCTCTCAGTAGGTGATGGCTTTGTTATGGAAGGTTTGGGAATTGCTTCCTTTTAGGTGGTTGTAGAATTTAACAGCTCTTTTCTGGATTTTGATTATTAGACTGTATCGGCCTAATTCTGCTTCTAATGCTGCTTTCATGCATTATTTGTTGAACACAAGAGGATATTTTTGCAGAATTCTGCATGCAGAGTCTCAATTTGGTGTTCGTCCCATTTTGTGAATTCTTGGTTGGTGAGCAGGTTGGTGGTGAAAAGGGAAATGGGTTCTATAACTGATTCAAGTATCATCCCTACAGGTAGGCAGATCCTAATTGATATGTCAAATTGTATGTTCCTTGTCTCTCAGATTGTTCACAGCTTTGTGGAAGTTACCTGTGTTGCTGATGTTCACATTTTATTTAACCAGGCAAGTCAGTTTTGAACAAATTCCTATTTACAATGACGGCCTAGGAACAGTGGGTTAATTGCCAGGGGCAGAACAACAGATGTTTACCTTGTCAGCTTGGGGATTTGATGTTGCAACCTTTAAGTTATAAGTCCAACGCTCTACCTACTAGGCTACCTGCCGCCCCAGTCAGAGAGCAGAGGTATGTATAGTTTTTTGCGTGCTGTAGGGAAACGGTGTCTAGATTAAATTTGTATTTGTGGTCCTGGCAACTAGACCTTTTTTGCAACACCATTATTTTTGTCTTATTGAGATTTAATGTCAGGGCCCAAGTCTGACAGAATCTGTGCAGAAGGAGATCAAGGTGCTGCTGTAGGCCCTCCTTGGTTGGTGACAGAAGCACCAGATCATCAGCAAACAGACATTTTATTTCAGATTCTAGTAGGGTGAGGCCGGGTGCTGCAGACTGTTCAACTGCCCTAGCCAATTTGTTAATCCCCACGGCCACGTGGAAAGAAATGTGTGTTTTTGCCAATTTTAACCGCACACTTGTTGTTTGTGTACATGGATTTTATGATGGTTTATGTTTTTCCCCAAACACCACTTTCCATCAATTTGTATAGCAGACCCTCATGCCAAATTGAATCGAAGGCTTTTTTGAAATCAACAAAGCATGAGAAGACTTTTCCTTTGTTTGATTTGTTTGTTTGCTTATTAGGGTGTGCAGGGTGAATACGTGGTCTGTCATACAGTAATTTGGTAAAAAGCCAATTTGATATTTGCTCAGTACATTGTTTTCACTGAGGAAATGTACGAGTCTGCTGTTAATGATAGGATTTTCCTAAGGTTGCTGTTGACGCATATCCCACGGTAGTTATTGGGGTCAAGTTTGTCTCCACTGTTGCCGATTGGGGTGATCAGTCCTTGGTTCCAAATATTGGGGAAGATGCCAGAGCTGAGAATGATGTTAAAGAATTTTAGTATAGCCAATTGGAATTTGTTGTCTATATATTTGATAATTTCATTAAAGATGCCATTAACACCACAGGTCTTTTTGGGTTGGAGGGTTTTTATTTTGTCCTGTAGCTCATTCAGGGTAATTGCGGAATCCAGTAGGTTCTGGTAGTCTTTAATAGTTGATTCTAAGATTTGTATTTGATCATGTATATGTTTTTGCTCTTTATTCTTTGTTATAGAGCCAAAAAGATTGGAGAAGTGGTTTACCCATACATTTCCATTTTGGATAGATAATTCTTTGTGTTGTTGTTTGTTTAGTGTTTTCCAATTTTCCCAGAAGTGGTTAGAGTCTATGGATTCTTCAATTACATTGAGCTGATTTCTGACGTGCTGTTCCTTCTTTTTTCGTAGTGTATTTCTATATTGTTTTAGTGATTCACCATAGTGAAGGTGTAGACTAAGGTTTTCCGGGTCTCTATGTTTTTGGTTGGACAGGTTTCTCAATTTCTTTCTTAGATTTTTGCATTCTTTATCAAACCATTTGTCATTGTTGTTCATTTTCTTCGGTTTTCTATTTGAGATTTTTAGATTTGATAGGGAAGCTGTGAGGTCAAATATACTGTTAAGATTTTCTACTGCCAAGTTTACACCTTCACTATTACATTTTAACATTTTGTCCAGGAAGTTGTCTAAAAGGGATTGGATTTGTTGTTGCCCAATTGTTTTTGGTAGGTTTCCACACTACTTTCCTTCCATCTATAGCATTTCTTAATATTATTCAGTTCCTTTGGCTTTGATGCCTCATGATTGAATATTGCTCTGTTCAAGTATAGTGTGATTTTGCTGTGGTCTTACAGGAGTGTCAGTGGGCTGAATGTGAACGAGACTCTGGGTTGAGGTCCGTGATAAAGTTGTCTACAATACTACTGCCAAGAGATGAGCTATAGGTGTACCTACCGTAGGAGTCTCCTCGAAGACTACCATTGACTATGTACAAACACAGCCGGCGACAGTTGTCCTAGTTGTGCCTAGGGGGATATATGGGGGAGGGAATGCTGTCACCTCCAGGTAGGTGTTTGTCCTCCAGTGTGCTGAGGGTGTCAGGTTCTTGTCCAGTTCTCTCTCAATTCAATTCAATTCATTTCAAGGCACTTTATTGGCATGGGAAACATATGTTAACATTGCCAAAGCAAGTGAAGTAGATAATATACAAAAGTGAAATAAACAATCAAAATGAACAGTGAACATGACCCTCACAGAAGTTCCAAAAGAATAAAGACATTACAAATTTGGCCTATATGGATAGGGCAAAATGTAAATGTTTCTTACAGAAGAAATATAACCATGGTAACAATTAAAAAGGGAAACATTAGGAGATTATGGGAAAATGATTAGATCAAAGTTGGAGACAAAACAGTTCACCTGAAACGAGACTGAATCCAAACATTACACTGTTGATTTATGTGCATTTTACATTTACGGTACTTTTCTCCAAAGTGGGCACAGGTCCTTAGCAGTTTCAATGCACTTTGTTTTTAGGTCTCCTATCTGTGTCGTTGAGGAACTATGTGGAGATATTTTGTTTGGAGCACAACTACTGTTGTTGTTGTTGTTGTTGTTTACATAATCCAGAAACGGACCATTATAAATCCCAATCTGGGTCATGTGGGCATCATTTGAAAGCTTGTTCTATTGCCAACATGACTAGCTAAGTTATAAAAAATACCATCTTACAATGTAAGACTTCACAGGGCAAAACAGATTCATTATTGTGCGCTTAGAAAGGAGTCGTGAGTGCATTCAGGTGCATGTTCCACTGCAAATGTTATTCACAATAGACAGAACAACACAAGGTATGGCTCATTCTGTTGAGAACAACCCAGGGTATGGCTCATTCTGTTGAGAACAACCCAGGGTATGGCTCATTCTGTTGAGAACAACCCAGGGTATGGCTCATTCTGTTGAGAACAACCCAGGGTATGGCTCATTCTGTTGAGAACAACCCAGGGTATGGCTCATTCTGTTGAGAACAACCCAGGGTATGGCCCATTCTGTTGAGACCAACCCAGGGTATGGCTAATTCTGTTGAGAACAACCCAGGGAATGGCTCATTCTGTTGAGAACAACCCAGGGTATGGCTCATTCTGTTGAGAACAACCCAGGGTATGGCTCATTCTGTTGAGAACAACCCAGGGTATGGCTCATTCTGTTGAGAACAACCCAGGGTATGGCTCATTCTGTTGAGAACAACCAAGGGTATGGCTCATTCTGTTGAGAACAACGCAGGGTATGGCTCATTCTGTTGAGAACAACCCAGGGTATGGCTCATTCTGTTGAGAACAACCCAGGGTATGGATCATTCTGTTGAGAACAGCTCAGGGTATGGATCATTCTGTTGAGAACAACCCAGGGTATGGATCATTCTGTTGAGAACAACCCACGGTATGGATCATTCTGTTGAGAACAACCCAGGGTATGGCTCATTCTGTTGAGAACAGCTCAGGGTATGGCCCATTCTGTTGAGAACAGCTCAGGGTATGGCACCATGTCATCTTGTAACTCCGAGTGTGATGTATTTTTTAATTTTTTATTATTCTGTTTTTTCGATCTCTTTATCCACTTCTCTTTCCATCTCTCCATCTCTCTCTCTCTCGCTTTCCATCTTTCTGTCTCTCGCTCTCCTTTTCCGTCTTTCTGTTTAGAGGGTGTTGCGGTCAGCCCAACGCATCACCGTGGGCACACTGCCTGCCCTCCAGGACACCTACAGTACCTAGTGTCACAGGAAGGCCAAAAAGATCATTGAGGACATCGACCACACTAGTCATGCATCTTCAACCCGTTACCCTCTAGAAGGCGGAGACAGTAACGATGCATCAAAGCTGCGACTGAGAGACTGAAAAACAGATTCTCTCTCCAGGCTATCAGACTGTTAAATAGTCACCACTAGCTGGCCTCCTCCCAGTACTCTACCCTGCACCTTAGAGACTGCTGCCCTATGTACATAGAGTCATTGAACACATCGAGTATCGGGTCAGACCCCCTTTGCCCCCAGAACAGCCTGAATTCTTTGGGCAATTCTACCAAGTGTCAGAAACGTTCCCCCGGGATGTTGGTACATGCTAACGCATTGGCATCATGCTGCAGATTGGTCGGTGGTACATTCATGCTACTAACAACCCGTTCCATTTCATCCCATGATGCTCTATTGGGTTGAGGTCTGGGGACTGCCCAGGTAAACTGAACTCAATGTCATGTTCCAGGCAATGTTTTTCCACTCTTCAATTGTCCAGTGTTGGTGATCACGTGCCCACTGATCGCGTGCCCACTGATCGCGTGCCCACTGATCACATGCCCATTGTTTTTAGCTGATATGAGTGGAACCCGGTGTGGTCGTCTACTGCTCATCGGTGACAAAGACTGATGAGTTGTGAGTTCCAACATTCCATTCTCCACACAACTGTTGTACTGCACCGTTATTTGCTTATTTTTGGCCCGCCTGTTAGCTTGAGCGATTCTTGCCATTGTCCCTTGGACCTCTTTCATCAACGAGCTGTTTTCACCCACAGGACTGCCGCTGACTGGATGTTTTTAGTTTGTCGCACCGTTCTCGGGTAAACCCTAGACACTGTCGTGTGTCATACCACACTCTAAGTCACTAAGGTCACTTGTTTTGCCCATTCTAACGTTCAATCAAACAGTAATTGAATGCCTCGATGCCTGTCTGCCTGCTTTATGGTAAGCCTGTATTGTTAGGTATTAATGTATTGTTAGGTATTACGGTTAGGTATTACTGTATTGTTAGGTATTACTGTATTGTTAGGTATTGCTGCACTGTTGGAGATAGAAACATAAGCATTTCGCTGCACCTGAGATGACATCTGTAACATACGTGACCAAAAAATGTGAGTATTTACTTATTCTCTCTCTCTCTCTCTCTCTCTCTCTCTCTCTCTCTCTCTCTCTCTCTCTCTCTCTCTCTCTCTCTCTCTCTCTCTCTCTCTCTCTCTCTCTCTCTCTCTCTCTCTCTCTCTCTCTCTCTCTCTCTCTCTCTCTCTCTCTCTCTCTCTCTCCTCTCCTCTCCTCTCCTCTCTCTCTCTCTCTCCTCTCTCTTACACACCACGAGGAGAAAGAAAAGCTAGCAGAATGATTCCCAGTAGAAGGGTAATAAAAACAGACTCTCAGGCGACACAAACCCCTTGTCACTTTGAGTAATCATTTTATAAAAGCTACTATTCCACCTTTGACAGTAAAATGTCTCTTGATAGTGGCTGCAAATACAACCTGAGGAGTACTGGAGTTCTAGCGCATGACAATAGATCTTTATCTCCTTTCAGCTTAAGTTGTCTCACACAGTAAGCACCCTCCCTCCCTCCCTCCCTCCCTCCCTATCTCCCTCCCTCCCTCCCTCCCTTCCTTCCTTCCTTCCCTCCATCCCTCCCTCCTTTCCTTCCTTCCTTCCTTCCTTCCCTTCCTCCCACAACCCTTCCCGATTGTGCTTAGGGACTCATGTTGACACAGATCTGGTTAGGAAATAGGGTGGAAAGCTTCTGTCACACTGTGGAAATCCTGAGTGTGTGTCCAGACGCCAAAACATGACAGTTCCAGCTCTGAGTTAAGCCCCTAACTGGCCCCCTGTGACCTCTGGGGGCTGGGTGAAGGTCACATAAACACATACACCCCCCCCCCCGGCATCCTGCTGTAGGACCCCCTTCATTCAACATAATGAGTCAGAGAACCTGAGATCTCACCAAAGAGGGGAGGGGAGGAGAGGAGAGGAGAGTAAGAGGGGGAGGGAGGAGGTTAGGAAAGAGGAGATCCTGTTCTTGGATATGCACAGGACATCATACGCAGTGCGATTTCAGCATGTAAATCTTGGTGGGGAAAATGATAAAAATACATTGAGGCATGCATGCCAGAAAAGCAATTACACAACACAACACTAAACAATACATGAATTGCACTATAGCAGTGACAAACGGTACCCATAAAGCTGTCCCAACAGCAGTCACAACACCTTACCACTGTTACACCTGGCTATCAGCGGAGCCTTGTCTGGCAGCGAAACAGTCCATTCAGCCTCATTTACTGCCTTTAAAAAAACCCATAGCTGATATGTCTGACTTGCTTAAAAACAAATGTGGTTTCTACTGACAATTGAGATGTACAAACCATGGCATAAGGGGACGACGAGCGGACGACGAGCGGAGAAGAGGCCATCCGTAATTTCGATTAAGACAATGCGGAAGATAGTTAAATTGACTACGTCCGTCCTATTTGTTCAGCACTTTTGAAATGTCCAGCGACAGAATGCAGAACGTGTGCCATTCTTACAGTATTCTCCCTGTACACCAAGTCAGAACCATGGGATAAATAAAGGGGGCATATATAAGCAGACAATGAAAGCTCTTACAATATTCAATGATGACATTTCTCTAAAACAGGTTATAGGCTACATGTGCACCACCAAGTCAGAGCTGTGGGTGAAATTAAGAGGGGTAAAATAGACCAAATTATTAGGGTGAGGCACATGGGCTACTAACAGCTTACTACACAACATACACTTAGTATTACTTTCTTAGCTACAGTATACATATCTCTCTGGCATATTACATCATTTATGCAGCAGCACACAATACATGTTTGGATTCACCTTGTTGTGTTGTGCTCACTTGAACAGGAAGGTGGCGCGGCGGTCCTTTGTGGACAAATTTTGTCATCACACTTTGTCATCAAAGTCTGTCATTCTCTGGATTTCTGGTGCTTTCAAGACAACTGGGAACTCAGCAAAAAAAAACAAGGTTGAATCATGACATCAGTGATCTTCAGGTCGGAGCTCTAGAAAGAGGCCTGAGTACTTGACTTACAATTCTGAGTTGGCTGACCGTTCAAAGCGTATTTTCCCAGTCGGAAATAATTTTTTTCCGGAGTTCCCAGTTGGCACTTCTAATGTAAGACTATGGCAGCACCCAAGGGTCTTGAACTTCCGAGCTCTACCCTTAGATTTGGCGGTGAAGTTGTGTCCCCATGAGTGACAGAACACTGAGCCAATCACTATGCAACTTGAAAACATTACCAACATATGTGTATGTGTTGGTAATGTTTTCAAGTTGCATAGTGATTGGCTCAGTGTTGTGTAGGCCTGAATCCAGGCTGTATCACAACCGGCTGTGATTGGGAGTCCGTCCCATAGGTCCTCATTGGCCCAGCGTCGTCCAGGTTAGGGGATGGTTTGGTCGGTGTAGGCCGTTATTGTAAATAAGACTAACTTGCCTACTTAAGTAAAGGTAAAATTATTATTATTTAAATATAAAATCTATATATACACGTATTTTCCGCTGGCTGCCCTGAGCTGAAACATCTGCATTTTGGAGCAGAAAGAAAAATATATGTTTGTACGGAGGCTGTATTAACTCACGACTTAATGATTAATTATTAATTATTTTTATGTATTATTTTTTTTGCTGATATGTGACACGTATTAATGCCAAAATAACATGCAAAACAGGCAAAATAAATAAATAACTGGCAAAAAATGTGGGGCTCAAATATATAAAAATGGAGGAACTATGAGGTAATACTTAATGTAAAAGTTTAAGTGACAGTATAGTGCTTTATAACGTCATAAGATTGTAGCCTCAATAATGCCTTTTTATAAGAATTTCAATTAAACTGATCAACTGAAGTTGTTTTAGTCCTTTTTATTAAGTTCTTTAGGTTATTTAAAAAAAACAAATTAAAAAGCTTTGGTCCTGATTCTATATCTCCTGTAGTTTAGAGAATTGTACTTCAGATATTGGTAGCTTTGTGGGGCCAAGAATCCTGCATGGAGAGATAAGACTAGCAGAGAAGAGAGAGAGAGAGACAACACAATTCGACGTACATTACAAGAAAAGGTCAACCAGCGAAGAACAAACACCATATTTATGTTTATTTATTTTCCATTCTGTACTTCAACCATTTGTTTATAATCTACCTCACTTGCTTTGGAAATAATAACATATGTTTCCCATGCAAATAAAGCCCTTTTGAATTGAATTGAATTGAATTGAAATGAATTGAATTGAATTGAAATGAATTGAAATGAATTGAAATGAATTGAATTGAATTGAGAGAGGGGTGGATAGAGCAGGAACAGATTCAAGCCTCAGGGGGATGGATACATATGTGGCACCACTGTCTCTGGACAGCACAACCTCACTGCTATGTGGACTGTAGTCTCCATGGCTACTGGGATGGATTCTTCATGGCCACTGCCCATGCACACCAACACCCACCCTACAACGTGATTTGCATCTCACTGCATTAGAAATGTTAGTGTTACGTAACTGCTTGTTATACAGATGTAATAGTAAAATGCAGAGTGTAAGATGAGTGCAATCAGTAAAGTATGATGGGTGTGTATGGGTGGAGGACAGATCAGAAAATAAGATTGCCTCATTCCATCGTGGCAGGACAGGACTGGGCTAGACTGGATTGGACAGGACAGAACAGGACTGGACAGGACAGGCAGGACTGGATTGGACAGGACTGGTTTGGACAGGACAGGACAGGACTGGACAGGACAGGCAGGACTGGATAGGACAGGACTGGAAAACTGGAAAGGACAGGCAGGACTGGATTGGACAGGACAGGGGTGGACTGGATTGGACAGGACAGGTTTGGACAGGACAGGATTGGAGAGGACTGAATTGGAGAGGACAGGACTAGGACTGGATTGGATTGGACTGGAACACTGGATAGGACTGAATTGGAGAGGACAGGACTAGATAGGACTGAATTGGAGAGGACAGGACTAGATTGGACTGGAACACTGGATAGGACTGAATTGGAGAGGACAGGACTGGACAGGACTAGATTGGACTGGAACACTGGATAGGACTGAATTGGAGAGGACAGGACTAGATTGGACTGGAACACTGGATAGGACTGAATTGGAGAAAACAGGACTGGATTGGACTGGAGGACTGGATTGGACTGGAACACTGGATAGGACTGAATTGGAGAGGACAGGACTGGATTGGACTGGAACACTGGACAGGACTGAATTGGAGAGGACAGGACTGGATTGGACTGGAACACTGGATAGGACTGAATTGGAGAGGACAGGACTGGACAGGACTAGATTGGACTGGAACACTGGATAGGACTGAATTGGAGAGGACAGGACTGGATTGGACTGGAACACTGGACAGGATTGAATTGGAGAGGACAGGACTGGATTGGACTGGAACACTGGACAGGCTTGAATAGGAGAAGACAGGACTAGATTGGACTGGAACACTGGATAGGACTGGTTTGGATAGGACAGGACTGGATAGGACTGAATTGGTGAGGA
>NW_027259052.1:0-17500 GCF_045791955.1 Oncorhynchus clarkii lewisi | reverse complement strand
CACACAGAATCAGGCCCCTTGGGCTTTTGTCTTTCAGAGAGATTTATTCAACTGCTATGGTCGGTAACTCAGCCAGACCATATCTGTTCACTGACGAGTGGCCATAGAAGAAGAGAAACTGAAGAAATCTACACAAGTTATATATGTTGCAAATTCTTTTGTTTGAATTAAGTATTGAGTAGAAAATAGAATATTGTAATATGTGAAGTACGTTCATTACAGTTTTGTTGGTTATTTTGATTTAGTTTGAATCTAAATACACTATAAGTTGGTATACAGCAACAGTGAGTATCTGTACTCAAAGCATGAAAACTGGGTCGACATAATCAATTCCACCACAACACATCTTGTGATCTAATAATAGTTAATAGTCAGATTTCTGAGACTAACACACTGTAAGCAATGAGAACTGAGAGAGAGAGAGAGAGAGAGAGAGAGCGCGAATGAGAGAGAGAGCGCGAATGAGAGAGAGAGAGCGAATGAGAGAGAGCGCGAATGAGAGAGAGAGAGAGAGAGAGCGACTGAGAGAGAGAGAGAGCGACAGAGAGAGAGAGAGAGCGACAGAGAGAGAGAGAGAGCGACAGAGAGAGAGAGAGCGACTGAGAGAGAGAGAGGGAGAATGAGAGAGAGGGAGAACAGAGAGAACAGAGAGAGAGCGAGAGAGAGAGAGAGAGAGGATGATTATATCTTCATATGAGTACAGCCGTCAGCTCTGGGGTTTCAACACTAATTCTCCCTGACATGATATCCTCTGTGCTCTGGTAACAAAGACATCTACACAGTAATTACTGTTAGATACTTATAGAGACCAGACTCTCTGGTTGGTGGTCCTTCCTGGTCAATTCAATGCTGAGCTAATACTGCTGCCATGCTGGCCAACCAAAGGCCACAATTCAATCCAACACAGATGAACAACCTGCACACATGGAGACACGTTTAAGTGGATAGCTTGGCAATTTCACTACCTTTATCTACTTCCTCAGAGTTGATGAACTTGTTTATACCATTTGTGACTTGTTTCAGGAAACTAGGCATTTGAACGTAAACTTTTAAGTATTTTTTAGGCAGAAATGCCTTCTGAATCATTTGAACCTTAATTTGAACCTTTGAACCTTAATTTGAACATTGTGCCTTAATAACAAACTCGTATGTCACCTGTAAATATGAATAAAATAGTTAAACTACAAGTCTATTTATTTTATTAATCTGTTATTTTACAGGGTAAATTGACTGAGAACACATTCTCATTTACAGCAACGACCTGGGGCATAGTTACAGGGGAGAGGAGGGGGATGAATGAGCCAATTATAGACTGGGGATTATTAGGTGACCGTGATGGTTTGAGGGCCAGATTGGGAATTTAGCCAGGAAACCGGGGTTAACACCCCTACTTTCAAAAAGTGCCATGGGATCTTTAATGATCTCAGAGAATCAGGACCCCTGTTAAACGTCCCATCCGAAAGGCCGCACCCTACACAGGGCAGTGTCCCCAATCACTGCCCTGGGGCATTGGGATATTTTTTTAGACCAGAAGAAAGAGTGCCTCCTACTGGGCCTCCAACACCACTTCCAGCAGCATCTGGTCTCCCATCCAGGGACTGACCAGGAACAACCCTGCTTAGCTTCAGAAGCAAGCCAGCAGTGGTACGCAGGGTGGTATGCTGCTGGCAAAGTTGATCTAGTTGGTTTAGCCATGGAAAAAGTCAGGAACCTTCCTGCTAGCCATGATTGGCTGAGATAAATGGATGGGCTGGACATGCTGAGCGATGAGTTCGGATTGGTCGGCTAATGTTAGCTAGCTAGCTAACATTGAACCTAGTAGGTTAGCTTTAGCTACCTGCAGATTCATGCATGTGGCTAACTATGATAATCAGTTTGTATTGTTAGTAGTAAGGGTTGGGATTATTGCCACGTTCAAAACAACTGGGAACACGCTAATCTCTAACTTCCAACTTCAGCGTGTTCAAGACAACTGGGAACTCAGGGGGGAAAAAACTAGCTCCGACTGGGAAAAATCTTTTTGAACGGTCATCCAACTCAGAATTCCAACTCGGGAACTCGGGCCTCTTTCAAGAACCCTGACTTTCCGTCCTGAAGATCACTGATGTCATGATTTGACCTCGTATTTTTCCAATTTCACAGTTGTCGTCAAAGCACAATTAGGTTTATTGCTAGTTTATTGCTAGCTAGCTAGCTACATGTCTAAACAAAAGACTCCACTTCTCCTGATGATTACATGACCCATCAAGTTAGCCTGGTGTGCCTGGGGGGTGATATGGCCATCTATAGTATTTCATGAACATGTGTACACGTCTAGACAATAGTGACCCATCCACTAAGCTAGATGTGGCTGGGGGTTGTTTATAGCATTTCTTTCAAATGACACATCAATTTAGACAAGTGTGTCTGGGTAAGGCGCTATCTATTAATGACAACATGTTAATAAAATATTTTTATCTGGACACTTCCTGTTTTTGATCTTGCTTTTTGATTCTATGCAGGGAACCACTTCACTGTACCGTCTACACCTTCTGTATCCTGTAATAAATAAACCTGGGTTTTATTTGATATAGCTTGTGTTCACCACATGGCCTTACATGTGAGTCCTTAAAACGATGGGTGGGACTAAGGCTTAAGAGGGTGTGAACAATGCTGAATGGGTGTAGACAAAGAAGAGCTCTCCAGTAGGAGTACCAAAAACTTTCGAGGGTCATTTTCTCAAAAGTGGAGTGACAAGTCTATCAATTTTCAGCGCAGAATTACTTTCCCATTCTTCCTAAAAGGCAGTGCTATATATATATATATATATATATATATATATATATGATATACCATTTTCTAGCTCTGAGTCTCTACTTTTATCCAATGTAAAATACTGCTACATAGGACTGAATCGAGTTGACTGGTCACATGTGTATTTCTCTGCGTCCAGTATGCATTTCTATTATTATTGTAATTTTTATTTCACCTTTATTTAACCAGGTAGGCCAGTTGAGAACACCTTTATTTAACCAGGTAGGCCAGTTGAGAACACCTTTATTTAACCAGGTAGGCCAGTTGAGAACACCTTTATTTAACCAGGTAGGCCAGTTGAGAACACCTTTATTTAACCAGGTAGGCCAGTTGAGAACACCTTTATTTAACCAGGTAGGCTAGTTGAGAACACCTTTATTTAACCAGGTAGGCCAGTTGAGAACACCTTTATTTAACCAGGTAGGCCAGTTGAGAACAAGTTCTCATTTACAACTGCGACTTGGCCAAGATAAAGCAAAGCAGTGCGACAAAAACAACACAGAGTTACACATAAACAAACGTACAGTCAATAACACAATAGAACATCTATGTACAGTGTGTGTAAATGTAGAAGATTAGGGCAGGTAAGGCATTAAATAGGCCATAGAGGTGAAATAATTACAATTTAGCATTAACACTGGAGTGATAGACATGCAGATGATGATGTGCAAGTAGAGATACTGGGGTGCAAAAGAGCAAGAGGGTAAGTAATAATATGGGGATGAGGTAGTTGGGTGGGCTATTTACAGATTGGCTATGTCCAGGTACAGTGATCGGCAAGCTGAAGAAGACTAAAATTAAGTTATGATAACTAGCCAATGATACAGTGCCTTGCGAAAGTATTCGGCCCCCTTGAACTTTGCGACCTTTTGCCACATTTCAGGCTTCAAACATAAAGATATAAAACTGTATTTTTTTGTGAAGAATCAACAACAAGTGGGACACAATCATGAAGTGGAACGACATTTATTGGATATTTCAAACTTTTTTAACAAATCAAAAACTGAAAAATTGGGCGTGCAAAATTATTCAGACCACTTAAGTTAATACTTTGTAGCGCCACCTTTTGCTGCGATTACAGCTGTAAGTCGCTTGGGGTATGTCTCTATCAGTTTTGCACATCGAGAGACTGACATTTTTCCCCATTCCTCCTTGCAAAACAGCTCGAGCTCAGTGAGGTTGGATGGAGAGCATTTGTGAACAGCAGTTTTCAGTTCTTTCCACAGATTCTCGATTGGATTCAGGTCTGGACTTTGACTTGGCCATTCTAACACCTGGATATGTTTATTTTTGAACCATTCCATTGTAGATTTTGCTTTATGTTTTGGATCATTGTCTTGTTGGAAGACAAATCTCCGTCCCAGTCTCAGGTCTTTTGCAGACTCCATCAGGTTTTATTCCAGAATGGTCCTGTATTTGGCTCCATCCATCTTCCCATCAATTTTAACCATCTTCCCTGTCCCTGCTTAAGAAAAGCAGGCCCAAACCATGATGCTGCCACCACCATGTTTGACAGTGGGGATGGTGTGTTCAGCTGTGTTGCTTTTACGCCAAACATAACGTTTTGCATTGTTGCCAAAAAGTTCAATTTTGCTTTCATCTGACCAGAGCACCTTCTTCCACATGTTTGGTGTGTCTCCCAGGTGGCGTGTGGCAAACTTTAAACAACACTTTTTATGGATATCTTTAAGAAATGGCTTTCTTCTTGCCACTCTTCCGTAAAGGCCAGATTTGTGCAATATAAAACTGATTGTTGTCCTATGGACAGAGTCTCCCACCTCAGCTGTAGATCTCTGCAGTTCATCCAGAGTGATCATGGGCCTCTTGGCTGCATCTCTGATCAGTCTTCTCCTTGTTTGAGCTGAAAGTTTAGAGGGACGGCCAGGTCTTGGTAGATTTGCAGTGGTCTGATACTCCTTCCATTTCAATATTATCGCTTGCACAGTGCTCCTTGGGATGTTTAAAGCTTGGGAAATCTTTTTGTATCCAAATCCGGCTTTAAACTTCTTCACAACAGTATCTCGGACCTGCCTGGTGTGTTCCTTGTTCTTCATGATGCTCTCTGCGCTTTTAACGGACCTCTGAGACTATCACAGTGCAGGTGCATTTATACGGAGACTTGATTACACACAGGTGGATTGTATTTATCATCATTAGTCATTTAGGTCAACATTGGATCATTCAGAGATCCTCACTGAACTTCTGGAGAGAGTTTGCTGCACTGAAAGTAAAGGGGCTGAATAATTTTGCACGCCCTATTTTTCAGTTTTTGATTTGTTAAAAAAGTTTGAAATATCCAATAAATGTCGTTCCACTTCATGATTGTGTCCCACTTGTTGTTGATTCTTCACAAAAAAATACAGTTTTATATCTTTATGTTTGAAGCCTGAAATGT
This sequence comes from Oncorhynchus clarkii lewisi, assembly GCF_045791955.1. Taxonomy (NCBI): domain Eukaryota; kingdom Metazoa; phylum Chordata; class Actinopteri; order Salmoniformes; family Salmonidae; genus Oncorhynchus; species Oncorhynchus clarkii. Next base: position 12,312 of record NW_027259052.1, on the reverse strand, counting down.
GGCAAAAGGTCGCAAAGTTCAAGGGGGCCGAATACTTTCGCAAGGCACTGTAACTAGCGTTAGCACAATGATTAGAAGTGAACAGGAACAGCTAGCATGCTAGGAGTTAGCTAATGCTAAGGTCAAGATGTAATTTATTAGGAAAAGCAAACAAAGGTTGGCTTTAGTCTTCATCAGGGTACTCTGGTCTTCATCGGGGTACTCTGGTCTTCATCGGGGTACTCTGGTCTTCATCGGGGTACTCTGGTCTTCATCAGGTTACTCTAGTCTTTAGTCATCCATCCATCCCTCCCTGCAGACATTTCCTAAGGCAGCTTGTTTACCCCATGCAGACTGTTACCACTGCATCTTTACAGTACAAGTGTCTGTCTGTCTCAATTTCTCATCCACCCATCCTACACACCCACCTGCCACCCAGCCTGTATCCCAAATGCCACCCTATTTTGGGATGCAGCCTCAATATCTCTGCTGCTGTTCTGTGGCGAGCCCAGCCAGTTCTCATTACTGAAAAGGCTTCTCTCCTTATTAGATCTGAGAGTCAAGAAAGTGCATTAGCAGATTAAATACAGGGAGAGGGAGTAGAGGAGAGGAGAGAACAGCCCACACTACTGCTGTGCTGGCTAGTTCTCTCCTCTCTTATCTTCTCCCATTCCCCTTGTCCTCTCCTCTCTAATTTTTTCCAATCCTCCTCTCCTCTCCTCTCCTCTCCTCTCCTCTCCTCTCCTCTCCTCTCCTCTCCTCTCCTCTCCTCTCCTCTCCTCTCCTCTCCTCTCCTCTCCCCTCCCCTCCCCTCCCCTCCTCTCCTCTCCTCTCCTCTCCTCTCTGCCCAGAGACCCAGAGAAAAAGCCAGGTCTTGTGAGGAGCAGAGCAGAGTAGGATGATGACTGGCTAACACACAACACAGAGGAGGTCTCTGTGTCAACCAACGCATGACTTCCTCTAATGCATCAATGAATAACGCTGTCTGTGTGTGTGTGTGTGTGTGTGTGTGTGTGTGTGTGTGTGTGTGTGTGTGTGTGTGTGTGTGTGTGTGTGTGTGTGTGTGTGTGTGTGTGTGTGTGTGTGTGTGTGTGTGTGTGTCTGTGTCTGTGTCTGTGTCTGTGTGTGTGTGTGTGAACCCCCACCACTCCCAGGCCTGAGGAACATTCTTCATCTATCACCATGGTCATTTCCATTCCCTCCTCTCTCCATCTTCCCTCCTCTCTCCATCTTCCCTCCATCTTTCCACCTCTCTCCATCTTCTCTCCATCTTCCCTCCATCTTCCCTCCTCTCTCCATCTTCCCTCCTCTCTCCATCTTCCCTCCTCTCTCCATCTTCCCTCCATCTTCCCTCCATATTCCCTCCTCTCTTCATCTTCTATCCATCTTCCCTCCTCTCTCCATATTCTCTCCTCAACAAAACTCCAACAAGAGTACTTTGTAAGCAATGCGCGTGGTAGCAGCCCAAATCCATTCACAGGACCCACATTAATACCATGTGCAGACTGAGTCTAAGATTTAATTTCAAGGGGAATAATTTATCCAAAGCGCTGAGGCAGAAGCAAGATAATGGACAATGGATATATTATGCAAATGAATTGTAAAATGTATGATGTAGAACCTTCGACAGTATTTACACCTGTTGTGACATAAAATAACATAATATATATAGTATGGCTGGTTATGACACCTACATAAGAGTACTAGGTATATCTGGCTTATATTATTATGATGGTCATAATGCTTCTTGACAGTGTCATAAGGTGTATATACTTAGTCTAAGTAAAATGACACAGGACGGTCATAATGCTTCTTGACAGTGTCATAATGTGTATATACTTCGTGTCATAACATGTTATGCTGCTGGGTGTCAAGTAAAGTGATACCAAAATTTCTAAGTGGAAATTACAAACTTCAGAAGCCTTTTTAAACATCATATTTTACAATCCATCGCAGGAAAGCTCTCCTGCGACAGGGCGATCAAATTAAGATCTGTTACCTGGAAACCATTTTATTACCTACTATTTTTTTTTTTACAAACTGTTGTTCACTTTTTCTTTTTATTCATCAACTTATTATCTATTCATTAGCTTTTCTACTTTACATTCTGCACTGTTGAGGAGGAGCTGCAAGTGAGCATTTCACTGTACAGTTCACACACCGCTGTATCCTATATGCACGTGACGAATAAACATTGATTTGACCCTGAGTACTCGTGAATGCTCATCAAACAGAGCAGTTTCATCTATTGTGTAAACCTGGATTTAAAACGACTCAGTTATACCAGGCTGTGTTTTTTGGCGGTGATGACGAGACAGGGGAGTACAAATAGCTCTCATCTCACTAATTACAGTATGACTGATAGCTGAGATTAATAATAGACGTATCTCTATGACTGATGGGTCTATTGATCCGAGCAGCTACTCAGTATGAACGTGTCTGACAACAGGGGGTCAGATCAAAAGGAGGTGTTACCAGTTCACTGTTTCGGCACCAATTTCCCGGTGTCTTAAAACTAACAGCAGTAAGCGGAGGACAGAGCAGAGAAACAGCCTGAAGAGGGAAAGATCAAAATAAAGTGTCACTCACCATTTACTGAAAAATTTCAAACATGTGGATATTAAACTGATACTGTATCTGTCTCTCTAAGTGTGGATCTGTCTGTCTAAGTGTGTATCTGTCTGTCTAAGTGTGTATCTGTCTGTCTAAGTGTGTATCTGTCTGTCTAAGTGTGTATCTATCTCTCTAAGTGTGTATCTGTCTCTCTAAGTGTGTATCTGTCTCTCTAAGTGTGTATCTGTCTAAGTGTGTATCTATCTGTCTGTGTATCTATCTGTCTGTCTAAGTGTGTATCTATCTATCTCTTTAAGTGTGTATCTATCTCTCTAAGTGTGTATCTGTCTGTCTAAGTGTGTATCTGTCTAAGTGTGTATCTGTCTGTCTAAGTGTGTATCTGTCTAAGTGTGTATCTGTCTAAGTGTGTAGCAGCTAAAGGAGAAGAGAAGAGCAAACTTTCTCACCTCTATATCATGATCAGGGAACTGCTTGACATAATTGTTCATCCCTTCAGGGTAGTTGTTCAGTCTATCTGTCAGGGTTGGGTTAACTATTCAGCCTATCCGTCAAGAATAAGGTAATTGTTCAGGGTATCGGTCATGGTCAGGGTAATTGATCAGAGTATCGGCCATGATCAGGGTAATTGATCAGAGTATCGGTCATGGTCAGGGTAATTGATCAGAGTATCGGTCATGATCAGGGTAATTGATCAGAGTATCGGTCATGATCAGGGTAATATCCCAACCCTGTCCATGCCAGATACCCTGACCATGCCAGATACCCTGACCATAACAGATACCCTGACCCTAACAGATACCCTGACCCTAACAGATACCCTGACCCTATGTGTTTCCTTCTTCTTTCAGACGGGTCGGGGCCCATGCAGGGCCCTGTCGCCCATCGCCTCTCAATGAGATTAAAGCTACATTCAGAGATTGTAAAAAGCAACAACACGGCAGCCCCGCCACTTGTTTTGTTATACAGTTGAGGGATGGGGGTTGGGGGTCGCTGTAGATCCAGGACATCATCATGGTTTCAACTATACATTAAAAAAAAAATTGTAAACAATGAAATAAAAACATATTTGTAGATTATAGTAATGTAACACAGTAATATAGTACTATTTTGGATAATAGTATTGTAATACATGTAAAATAAATGGGTACAAGACTCGAAACGACAATCAAAAATAGCTTCCCGGATCGCAGACTACATCTTCAACAAGACAAGCCATTTGACCTAGATCTGGTGAGAGTAGTTGCACATTAGAGATGAGAGAGCCCTGCCTGTGTTCGACTGCTTTACTCGGATGATTGGAGGACTGCTGGACGGTTTGAGGCGAGGAGGGCCATTAGACTATGACACCAGGGTTTCCTGACCAACGGACCCTGACGCGGAGAAGAGTCCTCTAAAAAAGGGAAGTAACATAGCATGCTACGAGATTAACATAAATGACTCCGTACTAAAGTCACTTTTATTATTTCACCACCAATATTCTACGTGGAAATTCAGTAATAATACCTGCCTGAAGAACTAGTCTTGTGGAATAGTGCGCAGAGTTGCCCCTCATATCAGAGAGCATTTATATTAGCAGTAATGGTACCACTCTACTCCATTATGCCTGCAGGCTTTAAGTAAAGTGTTATCCCAGTAATATATCTCAGTGTTGCTCTACACACTCCTCCTGCACAAGAGCTCTTCTCCTTTTGTTCCCTGAGGTAAGTCATTAACCTGTAAGCCTCCAATCTGAGAGAGAGAGAGAGAGACAGAGAGAGAGAGAGAGAGAGAGAGAGAGAGAGAGAGAGAGAGAGAGAGAGAGAGAGAGAGAGAGAGAGAGAGAGAGAGAGAGAGAGAGAGAGAGAGAGAGAGAGAGAGAGAGAGAGAGAGAGAGAGAGAGAGACAGAGAGAGAGAGAGAGAGAGACAGAGAGAGAGAGAGAGAGACGGAGAGAGAGAGAGAGAGGGAGAGATATATTTTGAGCAGCTTTCATTGCTCCACATTATCCCAGAGAGGCTTCAGAGTGCTTTGAAATCAGAGGTTTTATTGCTACTGCTTCTAGAGTTCTAGAGCATCTCTGACTCACAGGGCCCAGAGGTCTAACCTCCACTTAGGCTACACACTTGTGCACTCAACCCCTCCACTTAGGCTACACACTAACACACACTACCCCTTCCACTTGCACACTAAGAGAGGAGAGGAATGGGCTTGAAGGCCAAAGAGGACTGGATTGTACATGTTTGTATTTATTTTATTACAATGTGTGATGGTACAATGTTATGAAAGACAAATAGCAATAAAGTGTGTTTTTTTCTTTTGTTCAATATCTGACAGATTCATGTTTTGAAAATATGACCCTCTTTCTTTCCTCTGTAAAAACAATACAGAAGATGTATTCACACAGCCTTGAAAGCCTTCATTAGGAGTTGAGCAATTAGCAAACTGGCGTGGCATCAATTATCACTCAAATATACATATAGAATAAATAATAAAATAATTAACATCATGCGAGTGGAAATTGCATTTGTATTTCAATTTATTATTTTTTTTTTAATTCAAGATGTTTTTTTTAAGCCTGCCCAGACATCAGTAAGATAGAAAAGTACCTAGCGATTACTGAGTGACTGACTGACTGACTGACTGACTGACTGAAAGAGATAGATAGAAACAGAGTGAAACAGAGAGATCTAGCAAGAGAGAAGAAAAAGAGAGAGAGAGAAAGAAGAGACGGTGAATGAGATAATAGAACAGTTAATTAAAAGGTGTCTGAGTATCAGTTAAGACTGACCTAAATTCCTCTGGTGGATTGATCCAGAACCAACTGGGATGGTTTTATGTAAAAGAGATGTTTGTTTTGAAAACCAACCTGGCCAACATCCCAAAATGGCCCCCTATTCCTAATCCCAAAATGGCCCCCTATTCCTAGTCTCAAAATGGCCCCCTATTCCTAATCCCAAACTGGCCCCCTATTCCTAATCCCAAACTGGCCCCCTATTCCTAGTCTAAAAATGGCCCCCTCTTCTTAGACGCAAAATGGTAAACCTCCAGACAGGCTAGAGCACACGCTCAAAGCATCTGAATGATTTCAAATAGTATTTGAATCCATGCAGGTCTGGTTGGAAATATGTTGTTGTTCCTGTCAGACTCTGGCACAGGGAAACAGAGGGACAATATGCCCATTCATCAACAGTGACTGGGATAGCTAGCGGAGGCCTACATCACTTACAGTATGACGTCACCATTCTAGAATCTAGTTCATTATGCGTTGTTCTGCTGCGGAATCACTTTTGTGTTCGCCATTCTAAAGTCTGCTAAGGCATTCTATTGTTGCAGTGTGGGCCTCAAATGTTCTAACTTATAAAACTGCAGCATCTCTCAAGAGAACATCTCAAAGAGCCTGAGAAACGTTAGCAGCAAAGGAAGCCGAGCTGAGAGGAGAGGAAGTGGGAGGCAGAGTGAAAGGAACAGTGACATTGATGGAAAAAGACTCCCCATTGAAGAGGAGTAGAGTGGTAAACAACACACTGGAGAAGTGTGATACAAGTTTAGATCAGGAGAGAAGACAACGGCATAAGTATGTCTCTTTCACACACACACACACACACACACACACACACACACACACACACACACACACACACACACACACACACACACACACACACACACACACACACACACACACACTAACCGCTTATCCTTGATCTTATTCCATATTGTGATGTACGACAACCACGAGCCAGTAGCTGTACTGAACAACAGCATCTCTCTGAATCCTAGAAGGCCAAGCCACATGGCGGGCTTAGGGCTGAAGCCAGACAGACACCAGACGCACAAACGCACACACAGCGAGCCTAGGGCTGGAGCCGGACAGACACCGCACGCACACGCACACGCACACGCGCACACACACACACACACACACACACACACACACCGAGCCTAGGGCTGGAGCCAGACAGACACCACACACACACACACACAGCGATCGTAGGGTTGGTTGTTGGTGCCACAGTGACTATAGGCAAGTATGAGATCAATATATCTGCCAAAGACTTCCAGCTACACCATCTACTAAGGGTCTGAGTCCCAAATAGCACCCTATTCCCTACATAGTGCACTACTGTTGACCAGAATAGGGAATAGGGTGTCATTTGTCAGGCATCTAGGCATCTAGTCTGCCAACACACCGTTACAGTATACCACTATAGGGCGCAACAGTCTCTAGATGCTTTGAACTGGTGGAACAACATAAATTACCATTAATCAGATGCATGTATGGTGTGTGTCTGTATGTGTGTGTGTGTGTGTGTGTGTGTGTGTGTGTGCCCCATACACCAGGTCTACACACTTAGCTAAGTGTCCTTCTTATCAGAATAACTTACTGGAGCATTCCTCCAAGCTGATATCTTACTGGACCATTCCTCCAAGCTGATATCTTACTGGACCATTCCTCCAAGCTGACTGGACCATTCCTCCAAGCTGATAACCTACTGGAGCATTCCTCCAAGCTGATATCTTACTAGAGCATTCCTCCAAGCTGACTGGACCCTTCCTCCAAGCTGACTGGACCCTTCCTCCAAGCTGACTGGACCATTCCTCCAAGCTGATATCTTACTGGAGCATTCATCCAAGCTGACTGGACCCTTCCTCCAAGCTGACTGGACCCTTCCTCCAAGCTGACTGGACCATTCCTCCAAGCTGATATCTTACTGGAGCATTCCTCCAAGCTGACTGGACCATTCCTCCAAGCTGATATCTTACTGGAGCATTCATCCAAGCTGATAACTTACTGGACCATTCCTCCAAGCTGATATCTTACTGGAGCATTCCTCCAAGCTGACTGGACCATTCCGCCAAGCTGATATCTTACTGGACCATTCCTCCAAGCTGATATCTTACTGGAGCATTCCACCAAGCTGATATCTTACAGGAGCATTTCTCCAAGCTGATATCTTACAGGAGCATTCCTCCAAGCTGATATCTTACAGGAGCATTCCTCCAAGCTGATATCTTACAGGAGCATTTCTCCAAGCTGATATCTTACAGGAGCATTCCTCCAAGCTGATATCTTACTGGAGCATTCCTCCAAGCTGATATCTTACTGGACCATTCCTCCAAGCTGACGACAGACTCAAACCCAGAAGCATTTTTCTCTCTTGTTTGTCTGATGCTATGAATAGATTGAGTACTTTGAAATGGAAGTATGTTCTCACAAACCCCCACACAGATAAAACTTCCATATTAATCTCCTCTCGCTTGGAAATTGTGTGAGTGGGTCGCTTATTTTATGTTGTTGGTTAATAGGTAGACTGTGGGCTCACACACACACACACACACACACACACACACACACACACACACACACACACACACACACACACACACACACACACATCAAGCTCCTCTTTGGAAAGCCCCTCTATCAAAGCTTCTCTTTGATAATACAGTTTAGCTCTGGACTCAAATCTCATCAGCAATATCAAATGAGTCTCACTGTCACAGAAGTAGGGATAAAATGACTGTGAAATGCATACTATTATAGTACAGTGTATTGCCAAATCAAATATAATACAATTAAAAAGGATAAATATGCATGTTTAAGGTCATTCATGAGCCTGGCATGCTATGAAGAAGGCAAATGGTTCGTAGCCTATAAGAAGCTTTACGCCCTATAAGCAGATAAGTGTTCTGGCCATGCTAATTAGTGTTTCCATTTTTTATAGAAGCAGATACTGTTCTGGCCATGCTAATTAGTGTTTCCATTTTTTATAGAAGCAGATACGTGTTCTGGCCATGCTAATTAGTGTTTTCATTTGTTATGGAAGCAGATACGTGTTCTGGCCATGCTACTCAGTGTTTCCATTTTTTATAGAAGCAGATACGTGTTCTGGCCATGCTAATTAGTGTATCCATTTTTTATAGAAGCAGATACGTGTTCTGGCCATGCTACTCAGTGTTTCCATTTTTTATAGAAGCAGATACGTGTTCTGGCCATGCTACTCAGTGTTTCCATTTTTTATAGAAGCAGATACGTGTTCTGGCCATGCTAAATAGTGTTTCCATTTTTTATAGAAGCAGAGACGTTTTCTGGCCATGCTACTCAGTGTTTCCATTTGTTATAGAAGCAGATACGTGTTCTGGCCATGCTACTCAGTGTTTCCATTTGTTATAGAAGCAGATACGTGTTCTGGCCATGCTAATTAGTGTTTCCATTTGTTATAGAAGCAGAGACGTTTTCTGGCCATGCTAATTAGTGTTTCAATTTGTTATAGAAGCAGATACTGTTCTGGCCATGCTAATTAGTGTTTCCATTTTTTATAGAAGCAGAGACGTTTTCTGGCCATGCTACTCAGTGTTTCCATTTGTTATAGAAGCAGATACGTGTTCTGGCCATGCTAATTAGTGTTTCCATTTTTTATAGAAGCAGATACGTGTTCTGGCCATGCTACTCAGTGTTTCCATTTTTTATAGAAGCAGATACGTTTTCTGGCCATGCTACTCAGTGTTTCCATTTTTTATAGAAGCAGATACGTGTTATGTAGGCCTATAGTATATATACAGGATGGCTCTCTCTCCAAGACAGTTCATATTTGGATCAATACGATTGTGATCAATTATGCCTAGAGATGAATGATAAAGAATGAGCACTGCCTGTCATGCAAACAGCAGGGTGGCAGCCTGTGTGTTTCGGGAATTGGGTCATAATAGCTTTTAGTCAAAACGGTTCAAAAGCTAGAGTCGGATTCATAGGAAGACAATAAGTTTGTTGAACTTTAAATATATATTTGTTTTACCACAGACAGAGAGGGTTTAATTCTGTGCTCTCCTATACCGTTCCTGGCTGGCAAAGTACCAGGATGTTTTCTCTGGTTTTGAATCTGAATTTAGAGAACTGAATTTAAAAACTCAATCTGAATGCATCTGAGAAGTTGAATATATGGAACTTGGTAAACTTGAAATACTAAGTTTGTAAACTTGATATACAGACAATGAATGCAATATATAATTTAGCATATTGAAACCGAATATATAAATATTGAATTTGAATATTCATAAATATTGCATTTTAATGCTGACTGCAATTTTAATTCAATTCAGTTTCAAATCATGAAATTCAAATGATGAATTATATGAATCAATTTGTGCATTATAAATTCAACAAGGTATTTACATAAAATGCTACATCCTAATACAAATTCAAAATGATGGAATTCAGAATATAATTTCTCTTGCCACTGAAATCGCGCCATACCGGTGCTACTCTGCCCTCTGTGCTGGAGGTTGTTGAGACTCTCCGGTGTCACTGCATCGGCTCTTAGCCCCGCAGCTCCCAGAACAATAGATCAATATGTGCTCACTCTCAATAAACTACTAATGTAATGTGTGGACATCTGTCGGGAGTAGGGACCTACTGTACGCCACGGAAACATCTATAAGGTGAATGGAATCAGAGAGAATGAGGTGTTCTGTAGGATATAATCACAGCCCGCTGCGCGTCAGTCCAGTTACTTTTATTAAACTTCGGTATGCTACTTTGCGTTGCTTTACCAATTCGAGAGCAGTCAGTCGCTTTATCATAAACAGAGTCGTGCGAGCAAACACCTCAGCTCAGCAATACAAATAAAATAAAAAGAAAACAAACGCAGATGGTACAATTACTTCAAGACGTTTAAATATGTTCCCGAATTCGTTTATCCCCTGGCCTACTGCACGTATTTAACGATGTATGGTAGCGATGATGTGTGCGGCACCGCGCTGTGTCTGGTGCAAATGTCAGCCTACACGGTCCCTTTCAATCTACGTCCGATAGTTCTTGGTGGAAGTTCGGGAAAAACCGCGATTCTGGCTTCCGATAATGTCGTTTCACGTGTCAATATCAGAGCGTCACAATATTACAAATTGAGACATCTTGCAGTGCCAGATAATTATGTTAGGCTGAGACAGTAAAGGCTACTGTACAGTTTGTCCCAAAGACCGCATTCATATCGTGCGTGCCCAAGGGTTGCAGAACTACATATTTACGCACATTTTTCTAAAAATGAATAGTCAATTCTTACCTTGGTATGGTGTGTAAAAAGCCTCTGGGAAATAGTAACTGACAATGATATATCCCTGTCGGAGCGAAAGCCTTCAACTGCAATAGTCCTGATGTCAGAGTGGCAATAAACCAGAGAGAGAGAAGAGAGAGAGAGAGACGGAGAGTGTGTGTGAGAGAGAGAAATGCATACAGAGACGGCTACGGACTGCCCTATCCAATTACACAAGACAAATGAGAAGCAAAATGAAAACAATGCACAACGGGTACGGCCATCTGCTAATAGCCGATACACCCCCCACAGTGCCCTAAAAACCACTTCCAGAATAACCTATAAAACGGTACAGTAGTCGAACTATACATTCAATATGTATAGGAAAACGTAAGAAAAATATGTAAGGAAAACGGAACAGTGATTCGTGGGATTTTATGTTCATTTGAAGGAAGAAAAAAAACTGTTTTACTTGAGAAAGTGTTCTCAAGAGCAATACGAAGTCTCCAAGTCAATCACAAATTGAACTGTCATTTGCAATCACACTTAATTAACTCGATACAAATTTGCATATCAGCAAGGGAAAATGCAATTAGGCTACTTTATGCTTTAGAATCACTTCTCATTTCGACAGCGCAGTAGCCGAAATGTCTATATTTCAACAACAAGAACAATTAGGCTGGCTACAGCCATAAAGTGTCGACACGGGAAATAATTGGCTTTCCAGTCCATTGCAAACCACGGTCACCTAAAATAAATAGTATATGTCAGTCTAGGCAAGCTGTGCATGACTGGCCCAGCGTTCGGGCATTCCCCTCCTACTCACTGCCATCTAGCGAAACAGTTAAGACCTGCTATATAAGGCTTAAACCTACTGTGTAATCTGAATGTTTAATATGTTTGACCCAGTTCCTTCCATATCCTTCCATAACTGAAGGATTCAGTGCATTCATCCATGTTTGAAATGGGCAGTTAATAATGAATTAGTTAATAAGGCACAGTTGGCAACGGCATTGTCAATATATTCCTCTTGCATGACATTTTCTTTTGAAAATTGCATTGATAAAATTCCATTACATCACTAGCTGTTTGTTCACGTCATAAGATCCTGTAGGTACACACACACATTTAAACATTTGGCAAGGCAACCAAATGGTAGCATGTTTATCTCTGCCAGTAGCCTACTATAAAGTAGAGGCCTTCAGATTGTCCACTCAAATGAATGCAGTGGAGGCTGCTGAGGGGAGGACGGCTCATATTAATGGCCCGAACAGAGCACATGGAATTAAATCAAATACATGGAAACCATGCGTTTGATGTATTTGATCCCGTTCCACTAATTTCTCTCCAGTCATCACCATGAGCCCATCCTTTGGTAGACGGTTTTCTATTGTGTTTCGTGGCTGATTATTTTCCGTGCTCAGTGTTTGAACCACACGGGACTGTTTCGTTTGTTTCACTTTGTCATTTTGCATGTTGTAGTGTTCCGTTTGACTTGTTAAAATGGACAATTACAACGCTGCAAGTTGGTCCGATCTCTCTTACTCCTCATCAGAGGAGGAGGACAAAAACCCATACACACAGCCTGTCTGGCTATTAAGAATTCAGCCTACACAGCCTGTCTGGCTATTAAGAATTCAGCCTACACAGCCTGTCTGGCTATTAAGAATTCAGCCTACACAGCCTGTCTGGCTGTTAAGAATTCAGCCTACACAGTGTGTCTGGCTATTAAGAATTCAGCCTACACCGTG
>NW_027259051.1:0-42792 GCF_045791955.1 Oncorhynchus clarkii lewisi | reverse complement strand
ACATTGAGCACAGCTATAAGATTTCTCTCCTGTGTGTGTTCTCTGATGAATTTTAATGCCTGATGATGTGAATCTCTTCCCACAGTCAGAGCAGCAGTGAGTTCTCTTCCCTGTGGGTCTCTGTGGGTGTTTATTGAGGTGTTCTGATCTGGAGAGACTCTTCTCTGTCTCCTCAGCATCATGAGGTTGTTGAGGCTCCCCAGAGGATCCACGATAGTCACGTCTCTCTCCTGTGTGAACAAAGTCAGACAGATGATTAAAGGACCACAACAGTGATAATCCAGGGTAAAGGTTGATGCCAACAGCATAGCCATGATGTTGTACAACAATTGATGTCTGTAATGAATGTTAAAATTGTCTTAAAATGAGCAAGAAGTCATATTTTGTCTTGTTTTCACATTAGTAGTAACATCTAAGATTGTAGACTAGAAATAAGTTATTCATGTTGTTGAAACTCTAAGCAGTGTGGTAGAAGACTTTTGGTCTACAATACAGGCCCCTTTGTGTTTTCGAAAATTGCAGCACGAGGGCAATTTGATTGCATAAACTCCTCCATGCTAATGAGGAAACCACTAGTTATGGATGTCGTGTATCTGGTGTGACAAGAGATGAAAAGAATCTGCCCACTCCATCAAGCAATGGGGACAGCAACACAGGGCATTCACGGGACCTCATGGAACCATGGACCACACCTGCAGAAACTGGACAACAGGGGGAAGCAGAGGAGATACCTATCATAGACTTCTCCCAGCTGAAGCTTGACATGCCACCTACGCCGCCTCAAGTGGTGAAACAACCAGCTGGTATCATTAAGTAGAATCAGCCAACAGTAACACGGAAGCAGCAGAATGGGAGTTAGTAGTGCATGACCTAGATTTAGAATAAGAAGCTTCCTTTTTGACACAGGTCTAAGATGACGTAAGAAGCAATCTACCGTCCCAGTGTAAGCACTCAGTGTAAGCAATCTACAGTCCCCGAGTAAGCACTCAGTGTAAGCAATCTACAGTCCCCGAGTAAGCACTCAGTGTAAGCAATCTACAGTCCCCGAGTAAGCACTCAGTGTAAGCAATCTACAGTCCCCGAGTAAGCACTCAGTGTAAGCAATCTACAGTCCCCGAGTAAGCGGCCGGTGCAAGCAGCAGGGCAGTGTCAGTGTGAAAGTGTGGTTTAGCCACAGCTCCAGAAACTTGCGAACTTACCCTGTAAAAAGGTATATAAAGAGAACAGAGATCATAAGAGAGGCATGATCCTCACTGACATATGAGACAGACTTCATATGGAGAATCCTCATAGGTAAATTTACTATTGCACTATACGCTTTTTGTTAGACGAGAACCATATTTGAAACACAGGGGTCTTGACACCTCTTGATCACAGACAAAGCGGCAGTAAAACAGTGAGACATCAAGTACAGATGTGATTAGCAATACAAGGAAACAGCCAAGTACCAGTTACAATATATTGAGTCCATACACAGAGTTGGAAGTGTATTAGGATATTGGAATTCGGAATCTAGCGTTAGTGCTGTGAGAATACCAATTACCAATTAAAGAATATTTGGGGCAGCAGGGTAGCCGAGTGGTTGGAGCGTTGGACTAGTAACCGAAAGGTTGCAAGTTCGAATCCCCGAGCTGACAAGGTACAAATCTGTCGTTCTGCCCCTGAACAGGCAGTTAACCCACTGTTCCTAGGCCGTCATTGAAAATAAGAATTTGTTCTTAACTGACTTGCCTAGTAAAATAAAGGTAAAATAAAAAACTGTCATTGTGTGTCAAAATATATACCAATACTAGTTTCCAAGTGACTACTAGCTGACGAGCATAATAACCAATAGAAGAAGTTATTAGGTATTGATATATATAGAGGTAAAAGAAACTTGAAGGTAAGGAAATACAGGAGGAATCCATAACACTCAGAATATTTAAATAGGAGTATATCTATCCAAGGCCTCATACTAGACCGGAAAATAAGGGAGTGACAACGTGAACGAAGGAACAAACCCAACTCACGCGAAGGGCCATTACGAAGAAATAGAAGGGTTGGTAGGGCCGCACGGCTAGGCCCTTGTTACACCGCAGTAACTAAAATCCTAAAGTCCTCTGCCCAGCCAGAAGACGGGGTAGAGGCATTTGCTGCAGGTATAAGGCAAAAGTCAGCAACTGTGACAGACAAAATGAGAGAATGTACTATATAGCCTAGAAACCTGGTTAAACTATCATTATGACATCATGGATTAATTCTAGAATATACTATATAGCCTAGAAAACTGGTTAAATTATCATTATGACATTATGACACCAGTCCTTGTATTGAATTCAGGGGGAGGGACTGAGCTGAACTCAAACCTGGGTCCAGCGACTGTCAAGTCAACACCTTATAACTGTTACGCCAAGATGTCTGAACTTCTTGACGAGGTCGCTAGGTGTTGGGTTATGGTTTCTACAATATCGTTCTCTATGAATTTGAGAGTGGTTACACTTCTCCTTCCCCCATCCCTCAGCTGTTAACCAAGTCTCTGGGCAGCCATTTTGTTGCTGTTTAAAAACCCCACACAACCCAGCAATCTGCAGTTCAAACAATAACAAATCTGTCATTCCACCACTATTTTGGTAATAAAATTATTATGGTTTGGATAAATGTAACTACAGACAGACCTATGGATGCAAGGACTGACCATCCATGATATCAACATTATAGTTTTAACCATGTTGAGGCAGCAGGGTAGCCTAGTGGTTAGAGCGTTGGACTAGTAACCGGTTGCAAGTTCATATCCCCGAGCTGACATTTTGAGGCGATACAGTGTTTATTTACATTGTTTCTAAACATTAAAGTAAAAAAAGCTTATTCTGGGTTCTGATGGGGTACAACAGTTGAACTAAGCTCATGAAGCATGTGTTATATTCTTCAAGAATCAATGGCTATAAATAAATTATTTAAAAGTCATAACATGAATGTAGCAATTGCAGATTTCTGCTTTAACACCAAACATCTGTTCAACAACTGCAGAGTTTGTGCCTCTGTTGTTAAGACAGTACTTACTAGTGTTAGTCAGGTTACGGTTTCTCAAAATCACATTTTGGCTAAATTCATCATTAGAACCATTGGAAGCCTTAAGATGCATTCGGAAAACCGGGCCCTGATATCCAGGTTCCTCTTCTTCCTCCTTTTTCGATGTAACAGTCATCTCTCTCTCCTCCTCTTTCACTCTATAAACTGCATCCTCCTCTCGTTTTACTGTAACATCCTCCTCCTTTTTCACTCTGAACGCGTCTTCCTCTTCTTTCACAGTAACGGCCTCTACTTCTTGTTTTACTGTGATATCTACTTATTGTTTTACTGTGATATCCACCTCTTCTTTAGCAGAAGGAGAGTAGCTTAGTGACCGCATGGTCGCGGATGTTAGCTATGCTAATGCTAACTTAACCAGACTGCTAGCTGACTAATAACAACAACGCCGTAAATATTAAATTAAATCGGATAACTAACTAGACAAAAGAAGTGTGTTTAAAATACAGTGGCTAATAAACACGAAAGCGTCTGAAGAGCTTTACTGGTTCAGCTTTTTTGTCTAGCAAGCTACCGAGGTGGATAACTTACTGTTGCTGTTGAAAGAAGCGTTCCGTCCACTAGATTATACGTCACACCAACAGCATAACCTTAAAGTCTCAGACCGCCATCTGCTGACTGGAGTGGGTAACGCAGTTGAGTAAAATGTATATTTTATTATCAGACAAAAAGTTAAAGGGTAGGAATCAGGGACATCGCTAGAACTAAAATATATATTAGCCCCCACTAAATAAATCAATATCAGTCCATATATTTTTTCTGTGATTTCTTTTTTTCGTCAACCGTTCCATCGCATTTTAAAAGTCCTACCGGTTCGGCACTAGGACCGGGGGAGGCTGCTGCTACACTAGTGACTGTTAGACTTTCTTCAGCAAAGATGGCAGACAGAAATACTAGGAGAGAGGGGTACCCCTACACAGACAAGAAATGGATCAAAGATGGCCAGCACACCAGGCTGTCATTTTGTAAAACAGTGGATGTATAGAATCTAGCTAGCTGAAAAATGTACTGCAAATTGAATGTGCAATTTTGTAAGCTTAACTTGCTGATATTTGCCATGCAGATAGATGAAATCGCATAGATTGCTATGTTCTTGTTATTCTTGTTCTTGCTTATTATGCAGTGGATGATTAAAATCCCTGAATGCCCATGGATGTGTAGCTAGCTATCTAGCCGATCTGTGTATGGACCCAAACGTTTGGTATACATATTAGTTCAGAACCTAGCTATGAACCTCAGCTATCATAGCCAGTTGCATCAACTTCAAAACAGCCTGAATGACATTAATGAAGCCTATGGATTGAGTAGAATATAATATCATGTTTTGCCAAGGATTCAAGTCAAATATACATGTAGTTATTACTATGCATGAGATCCCCACATTGTAGCCTGTACATTTAATATATTCACTGATCATGTACTCTACCTTGGCAAATTAATGTGCAGTTTAGGTATGAATGTCTTTGAGGTGATCAAATTCCTGTCTTTGAGTGAGTTTTAGGATTCTATTGAAAGAAAAATGTTTTTTTTTAATAATACGATTGTATATTATTATTTAGAAATACGTGTTTTTTCTTGTTTTTAATTGTTGACAGCCAGTAGACACCATGTTTATATTGTAGAAGCATTGTAGTTGATTATGTGAAATGGACGTTTTCTGTTGGGGGTGAGCAACCATGTCCAACAAAAATATAGGATATATTTGTTGTCTAAAGGGGGAAGGTGTTACAGGCTTTGGTCTTTCCATTTATGTTTTGAGGTTGGACTTTAGCACGTATAGCTCGTTAGCACGTAGGGTGCACTGATTGGTACCACCTCATTAGTCAGTATGTGTTTCACCTGAGCTGGTCCAGGTTCTATTTAAGAGTGTCTGGCCCAGTGTTCCAGTTGTCTTGATAGATGTGGAGAGTCAACACCTTTAGTTGCTCCACCTTTTTGGGTTAAAATATGTTTTCATTCCAAGTTGAAGCTTCTTTCTGAAGAGAGCTTATTTTTTAAAATGAATCAATACAAGCAAACAAGATCGGTTCCGGGGATTGGTATGGCAAATACCTTACGATTTGCCTGGACTGAAAATGAGATGGAGCCGTGGAGTAGAGAGACATTTGGAAGGACTATTTTGATGGGATGCCTCAGGATAGAGGTGAAGGAAGTGCTCTGCCTTCAAGGGAACCCGAATGAGAAGGCTTTCGATGTGACGTTTCACAAAGAAGAAAAACACGACGAAGTAATGAAGATGGCAAAGGAAGCGGAGAAAACGGGACCCCTGTGCCATTATGCGGTGACCAGCCTGG
Organism: Oncorhynchus clarkii lewisi; assembly: GCF_045791955.1. Classification (NCBI taxonomy): domain Eukaryota; kingdom Metazoa; phylum Chordata; class Actinopteri; order Salmoniformes; family Salmonidae; genus Oncorhynchus; species Oncorhynchus clarkii. The sequence goes on along the minus strand of NW_027259051.1, from coordinate 37,432 downwards.
CGAAGAACAACTTCAGGGTGGTCACCGTAACCATGTACAATCCGCACGTGAAAGATGAAGAGGTGAGGGCCTTTCTGGGGAGGTACATGGACAATGTCTCCTCAGCGAGGTACCTCAGGGACTCCCTGGGTTTCTGGAACGGGAGAAGAGGGTTCCAGGCGTTACTCAGGGAGTCCCCGAAGAGTGTGGATGGCTACCTCCATCCTCCGGCGATGTTCTCCCTGGGGGCTGACAGGGGAACACTCTACTATGCACGTCAGCCCCCGTTCTGCAGGCGTTGTATGGCCTACGGCCATATCCTGGCCTCGTGCAGCGCCAAGAAATGTCGTTTTTGTGGGTCGGAAGAGCACGAGGCCAAGGAGTGTGACGAGCCCAAGGCTTGCCACGGGTGTGGCTCAAGAGCACACCTGTGGCGTGATTGCCCGGCTCGTCACAGGTCATACGCGTCTGCAGCTGGGGGGGGAGCGGGGGATGGGGGGAGGAAAGAGAGGACGCATGCGGATTGTACGGATGGCACAGGGGAGTGGACGGAGAAGGACGAAGAAGGGAAGAAGGAAGAGGCGAAAAGAAAGAGGAGAGAAGATGGAAAGAAGGAAAAAGAAGGAGAGATTAAAAAGAAGGTGGAAGAACGTGGAGGAGCAGAGAAGAAGGAGAAGGGGACAGTGGGACGAGAAGGAGTGGAAGGAGTGGAAGAGGGAAGGGGGACAGTGACGGAGAAGGAGGGAGGAGTGGATGTGGGAGGGGAGGGGGTGGGAGGGGGGGGAGATGGGGGGAAGGAGTGGGGGGACAGCCTGCCAGGCTTCCTCGAGGTCGAAATGAGGGATTTGGTGGAGGGGTTAGTGGGGATGGGACGTTGTGTCTCCCCGCTACCTCCTTCACCAAAGAAGAAAGGGATAAAGAGGGGGAGCTTGGCAGGAAGTGAGAGGGAGGGGGGTGTGGAGGGGGAGGGGGGGGTTAAGAGAGTGGCGGGGGGGGGAGGGGAGGGTAATTTGTCCTCCCGGTTTGCCTCAGCCCCTTGCATTTTAGTGGATGACTCCAGTGAGGGGTCGGTGGGTTGTTTGCTAGAGGGATCCCAACTCCTGTTTGGGGAGATGGGGTCCCCTATATGCAGCCCCGAGGCAAACAGGGAGGGGGGGATGGTGGGTGGGGAGGGAGGACCCAACACACTGCCTGGATCATGGGTTGGGATGGAGGACGGGGGGGCGTCAGGAGAGGAGAGGACGTCCCCGCCGGTGGAGATGGACCAGGGGAGCATCGGGTGAGTCTCCTGGTTTTTCTTTGGGTTTTGGGGTTTTTATTTGTTGTAAATATTTAAATGAATAGTTCTGTTTCTTTTTTTAGTCTAAATGTTAGGGGCTTAAGGGATAATGTTAAAAGGAGGGCGGTTTTTTGTTATTTAGAGGGTGTGGGGTTTGATTTCTGTTTTTTACAGGAGGCTCACCTGAGGGATGGTGGGGATGTGTGTAGATTTAAGAGGGAGTGGGATAAGGGGGAATCTTTTTGGGGCATAGGAGGGGTGCACTCAACAGGAGTAGGGATTTTGTGTGGGCATAGAGAGGTTAAAATAGAGAACACTTTTGTAATAATGCAGGGTAGAGTTTTGGGGATAGATGTTAAGTTTAGAGAAGCTAGATATAGGTTAATTGGGGTGTATGGGCCACAGGTGGCGGCAGACAGGAGGGAGATGGTGGACTGTCTGGCGCCCCTGTGTGTTACAAACAGGCACTTGGTGATAGGAGGAGACTTTAATATAGATTTAGGGTTAGGCGGTGATAGCAGTGCAGGTGCCATCTCTGGGCTAATGGCTTGCCATGGTCTGGTTGATGGTGGCCTGCACACTACTCCGGCAATGGTCGGTCCTACATGGCGCAACTCCAGGGGGGTTGCGCGGAGGCTCGACTACATTTTTGTATCCAGGTCTTTGGGTCAGTTGTCTGGGAGGCTGTTGCCTGTTTTCTTCACGGATCACGACGGGGTGTTCCTGCAGGTGGGGTCGCCAGTCTGCCTCTTCGGTAGGGGGTACTGGAAGTTAGATCGGGATATACTGGAGGAGCAGGCTTTCGTTGATGCATTTTTTTGTTTCTTTCGGAGGCTTGACGGCCTCCGGTCCATGTGCGAGGGGGTGTTAGAGTGGTGGGATTTAGTCAAGGGGAGGATAAGGGTTTTTATAATAGGATATTGTAGAAGGAAAAAAAGGGAGGAAAGGAGGGAGGTGGATCGTATCCAAAGGTTAATTGAACTCGAGTACGAGGCAGGCAACCTCGGCGGGTCGATTGACTGGGAGAGATTCGCAGCCCTAAAGGCGCAGCTCAGGGAGCTGCAGGAGCAGAAGGCTCGAGCTTTCCTGGAGCGTGCGCATAGTGGCTTTCTAGAACATAATGAGACTTGTTCCGCTATGTTCTTTAAGTCGGTTAGGGCCAGACAGAGTAGGAAGGTAATGAAGGGAGTTAGGGAAGAAAATGGTAGTATAGTAAGTAAACCAGAGGAAATGGTCAGGGTGACAACTGATCATTTCCAAGGTTTATTTAAGGAAAGGGAAATAGATGTAGAGCAGGGAAACGTGTTTTTATAACACTTGTCCCGGCGGTTGCCAGAGGACATTAGAGACGTGATGGAGGCCCAGATTTCACTAGAAGAGGTTGAGAGCGCTCTTAGGAGGATGGGAAAAGGGAAGGTGCCTGGGATGGATGGGCTGCCGGCTGAGTTTTACCTCAAGTTTTGGGGTATACTTGGACCAGTGGTTCTCGAAGTCTTGAAGGCCATCCTTGAGACGGGGGTCCCGGGGGGATCAATGGCTGTTGGTGTGCTGTCACTTCTTTATAAGAAGGGGGAAGCAACTGACCTTGGCAACTGGCGGCCATTGACCATGCTGTGCGTAGATTACAAGATTCTTGCAAAGGTTTTAGCAGACCGGTTGCGCACAGCCCTTCCCTACGTCGTCCACGAGGATCAGACGTGCGGGGTAGAGGGCCGCTCTATAAGATGGAACCTACAGTTGATCAGGGATTCCATCGCTTGGGTTGAAGATAGAGGGCTGCCTTTAATGGTAGCAGCGCTAGATCAGGCGAAAGCTTTTGATCGCGTGAATAGATCTTTTCTATTCAGGGTGTTAGGTAGATTAGGATTTGGGGAGAAGTTTATAGGATGGATCCGTACTTTATATGTCGGAGCGGGGTGTCGAGTTAGTGTAAATAGTCACTTAGGTGACGTTTTTGACCTCTCGTCTGGGGTCAGGCAGGGATGCCCACTCTCGGCTCTCCTCTTCGTTCTGTACATGGAGCCTCTGGGGGCTGCCATTAGGGCAGACACAGGGGTGGAAGGCTTGTTGATCCCTGGAAGCGGTGGGCTGCGTGTTAAGATGACGCAGTACGCCGACGACACTTCCTTGCTGTTGTGCAAGGACTCGTGCCTGACAAGGTCCCTTGCCATCTTTGGGGATTTCACCCGAGCGTCGGGAGCAGTTCTGAACCATGCAAAGTCTTCCGTCAAGTTTTTCGGAAGATGGCGCGGTAGAACGGATGTGCCTGGGGGGTTATCTCTCTGTGAAGGGGCCCTGAGGATTCTCGGGGTTCATTTTGAGACCTCCGGCTCAGCGACGCTAAACTGGAACATGCGTATCGCAGTGGTACAGAGGAAGCTAGCAATGTGGAAGGCTAGGTATTTGTCTTTTATGGGCAAAGTCCTGGTCCTAAAGGTGGATGTGTTGCCGTCTCTTTTGTATGTGGCATACATCTACCCATTGCCGGCTTGTCTGAGGAGGCCTCTAGTGAGGCTTGTGTTTCAGTTTATGTGGAGTGGCAGGTGCGAGTGGGTCGCCAGGGCACGCATGATCTGTCCCATCGGGGAGGGAGGTAGGGGGGTACCACATTTCCCCCTCAAGCTGGACGCCATTTTTGTTTCTTTCTTGTTGACGGAGCTTGCTCGTCCGGTTATACACCCGTCCGGTTACCTCCTGCGGGTGTTCTTCTCGTATAAGGCGAGAAGCGTAATGGTGTGGTCTAACGCGGGTCCTCGGGCGGAACAGCTGCCGTGGCATTTTGGCCATGCGGCCAAGTGGCTGCGTGCGCACCCCGAGGTTGAAGTTGCCCGAGTAGGTTTAGACCACAGGCACCTGTACGAGGAGGTCAGGCAGGCAGGGAGTCCTGCGCCTGTAGCGGGCATCTCGTCAGTGGTCTGGGAGGGAGTGCAGGCGCGGGGCCTGGACAATAGGCTCAAGGACCTGAATTGGTTGGGCCTCCATAAGCGCTTGCCGGTACGTGCCATCTTGTACCGGTATAGTTTGGTGCAATCCCCCATCTGTCCAAGATCCTCTTGTGGCAGGGAGGAGACTGTGCGCCATGCCTTTTGGGACTGTGCCTTTGCCGGACTAGTCTGGGCTAGGGCACGGGTAATGCTAGGTGTGGTTAGGAGTGATTTTGTTTTGACATGGGCTAGGCTAGAGAGAGGCGTAGGGAGAGCAAAGGGAACGGATAGGGACAGGTTTCTGCTCTGGCTTCTCATGAGTCTCTTTAAAAAGGGACTGTGGGAAGCCAGGCAGAATTTAGTCAAGACAGGGAGAGATTGGGGGGTGGAAGGGATAGTGAGAAGGGTGGAATGTGATTTGAGGGGGAAGATGAAGAGGGAGGAGAGGAAGTGGGGGAAGCATGCGGCACGGGAGAGGTGGAAAGGGGGTTTAGGGCTGGGAGTGTTAGAGTGAGTTTGGTAAGGGGATAGATTAGGGAAGGGGAGATAGGGAAAGGGTTAGGTATTGGTTAGGTATGACGGGGAGGGACGATGCTCCCCTGAGGTTTGTTTTTGTTTGATGTTTTTGTAAATACAATTAATTAAGAATGAATGAGAATTATGATTTTGTAATAGTATGAATGGTATTGATTGTAATAAATTATTTTAACCACCTTTTTGGTTAAAGATGTTTTCATTTCAGGTTGAAGCTTCTTTCTGAAGAGAGCTTTTTTTTGAAGAAGAAAAATGAATACAAACAAGCAAACCTGGTCGGTTCCGGGGATTGGTATAGCAAATACCGTAAGATTTTCATGGACTGAAAAGGAGATGGAACCTTGGGGCAGGGAAACTTTTGGAAGGACCATATTGATGGGATGCCTCAGGATAGAGGTGAAGGAAGTACTCTGCCTTCAAGGCAACCCAAATGAAAAGGGTTTTGATGTGACGTTTCACAAGCAAGAGAAACATGATGATGTATTGAAGATGGCAAAGGAAGCGGAAAGAAAAGGACAACTGTGCCATTATGCGGTGACCAGCCTGGCAAAGAACAACTTCAGGGTGGTCACCGTAAACATGTACAATCCGCACGTGAAGGATGAAGAAGTGAGGGCCTTTCTGGGGAGATACATGGACAATGTCTCCTCAGCGAGGTACCTCAGGGACTCCCTGGGTTTCTGGAACGGGAGGAGAGGGTTCCAGGCGTTACTCAGGGAGTCCCCGAAGAGTGTGGATGGCTACCTCCATCCTCCGGCGATGTTCTCCCTGGGGGCTGACTGGAGAACACTCTACTATGCACGTCAGCCCCCGTTCTGCAGGCGTTGTATGGCCTACGGCCATATCCTGGCCTCGTGCAGCGCCAAGAAATGTCGTTTTTGTGGGTCGGAAGAGCACGAGGCCAAGGAGTGTGACGAGCCCAAGGCTTGCCACGGGTGTGGCTCGAAAGTACACCTGTGGCGTGATTGCCCGGCTCGTCACAGGTCATACGCGTCTGCAGCTGGGGGGGGAGCGGGGGATGGGGGGAGGAAAGAAAGGACGCGTGCGGATTGCATGGATGGCACAGGGGAAAAGACGGCGCAGGAAGAAGATGGGAAGAAGGATGAGGTGGGAAGAAAGAGGCGAGGAGAAGAAAAGAATGGAACAGAAGGAGAGAAGAAAAAGGGGACGGAAGAAGGTGGAGGAGCTAAGACGAGGGAGAAGGGGACAGTGGTACGAGAAGGAGTGGAAGAGGGAACGGGGACAGTGACGGAGAAGGTGGGAGGAGTGGAGGTGGGAGGGGAGGGGGGGGGGGTGGGGGGAAGGAGTGGGGGGACAGCCTGCCAGGCTTCCTCGAGGTCGAAATGAGGGATTTGGTGGAGGGGTTAGTGGGGATGGGACGTTGTGTCTCCCCGCTACCTCCTTCACCAAAGAAGAAAGGGATAAAGAGGGGGAGCTTGGCAGGAAGTGAGAGGGAGGGGGGTGTGGAGGGGGAGGGGGGGGTAATTTGTCCTCCCGGTTTGCCTCAGCCCCTTGCATTTTAGTGGATGACTCCAGTGAGGGGTCGGCGGGTTGTTTGCTAGAGGGATCCCAACTCCTGTTTGGGGAGATGGGGTCCCCTATATGCAGCCCCGAGGCAAACAGGGAGGGGGGGGTGGTGGGTGGGGAGGGAGGACCCAACACACTGCCTGGATCATGGGTTGGGATGGAGGACGGGGGGGCGTCAGGAGAGGAGAGGACGTCCCCGCCGGTGGAGATGGACCAGGGGAGCATCGGGTGAGTCTCCTGGTTTTTCTTTGGGTTTTGGGTTTTTTATTTGTTTTAAATAATTAAATGAATAGTTCTGTTTCTTTTTTTAGTCTAAATGTTAGGGGGTTAAGGGATAATGTTAAAAGGAGGGCGGTTTTTTGTTATTTAGAGGGTGTGGGGTTTGATTTCTGTTTTTTACAGGAGGCTCACCTGAGGGATGGTGGGGATGTGTGTAGATTTAAGAGGGAGTGGGATAAGGGGGAATCTTTTTGGGGCATAGGAGGGGTGCACTCAACAGGAGTAGGGATTTTGTGTGGGCATAGAGAGGTTAAAATAGAGAACACTTTTGTAATAATGCAGGGTAGAGTTTTGGGGATAGATGTTAAGTTTAGAGAAGCTAGATATAGGTTAATTGGGGTGTATGGGCCACAGGTGGCGGCAGACAGGAGGGAGATGGTGGACTGTCTGGCGCCCCTGTGTGTTACAAACAGGCACTTGGTGATAGGAGGAGACTTTAATATAGATTTAGGGTTAGGCGGTGATAGCAGTGCAGGTGCCATCTCTGGGCTAATGGCTTGCCATGGTCTGGTTGATGGTGGCCTGCACACTACTCCGGCAATGGTCGGTCCTACATGGCGCAACTCCAGGGGGGTTGCGCGGAGGCTCGACTACATTTTTGTATCCAGGTCTTTGGGTCAGTTGTCTGGGCGGCTGTTGCCTGTTTTCTTCACGGATCACGACGGGGTGTTCCTGCAGGTGGGGTCGCCAGTCTGCCTCTTCGGTAGGGGGTACTGGAAGTTAGATCGGGATATACTGGAGGAGCAGGCTTTCGTTTACGCATTTTTTTGTTTCTTTCGGAGGCTTGATGGCCTCTGGTCCAAGTGCGAGGGGGTGTTAGAGTGGTGGGATTTAGTCAAGGGGAGGATAAGGGCTTTTATAATAGGATATTGTAGAAGGAAAAAAAGGGAGGAAAGGAGGGAGGTGGATCGTATCCAAAGGTTAATTGAACTCGAGTACGAGGCAGGCAACCTCGGCGGGTCGATTGACTGGGAGAGATTCGCAGCCCTAAAGGCGCAGCTCAGGGAGCTGCAGGAGCAGAAGGCTCGAGCTTTCCTGGAGCGTGCGCATAGTGGCTTTCTAGAACATAATGAGACTTGTTCCGCTATGTTCTTTAAGTCGGTTAGGGCCAGACAGAGTAGGAAGGTATGAAGGGAGTTAGGGAAGAAAATGGTAGTATAGTAAGTAAACCAGAGGAAATGGTCAGGGTGACAACTGATCATTTCCAAGGTTAATTTAAGGAAAGGGAAATAGATGTAGAGCAGGGAAACGTGTTTTTATAACACTTGTCCCGGCGGTTGCCAGAGGACATTAGAGACGTGATGGAGGCCCAGATCTCACTAGAAGAGGTTGAGAGCGCTCTTAGGAGGATGGGAAAAGGGAAGGTTCCTGGGATGGATGGGCTGCCGGCTGAGTTTTACCTCAAGTTTTGGGGTATACTTGGACCAGTGGTTCTCGAAGTCTTGAAGGCCATCCTTGAGACGGGGGTCCCGGGGGGATCAATGGCTGTTGGTGTGCTGTCACTTCTTTATAAGAAGGGGGAAGAAACTGACCTTGGCAACTGGCGGCCATTGACCATGCTGTGCGTAGATTACAAGATTCTTGCAAAGGTTTTAGCAGACCGGTTGCGCACAGCCCTTCCCTACGTCGTCCACGAGGATCAGACGTGCGGGGTAGAGGGCCGCTCTATAAGATGGAACCTACAGTTGATCAGGGATTCCATCGCTTGGGTTGAAGATAGAGGGCTGCCTTTAATGGTAGCAGCGCTAGATCAGGCGAAAGCTTTTGATCGCGTGAATAGATCTTTTCTATTCAGGGTGTTAGGTAGATTAGGATTTGGGGAGAAGTTTATAGGATGGATCCGTACTTTATATGTCGGAGCGGGGTGTCGAGTTAGTGTAAATAGTCACTTAGGTGACGTTTTTGACCTCTCGTCTGGGGTCAGGCAGGGATGCCCACTCTCGGCTCTCCTCTTCGTTCTGTACATGGAGCCTCTGGGGGCTGCCATTAGGGCAGACACAGGGGTGGAAGGCTTGTTGATCCCTGGAAGCGGTGGGCTGCGTGTTAAGATGACGCAGTACGCCGACGACACTTCCTTGCTGTTGTGCAAGGACTCGTGCCTGACAAGGTCCCTTGCCATCTTTGGGGATTTCACCAGAGCGTCGGGAGCGGTTCTGAACCATGCAAAGTCTTCCGTCAAGTTTTTCGGAAGATGGCGCGGTAGAACGGATGTGCCTGGGGGGTTATCTCTCTGTGAAGGGGCCCTGAGGATTCTCGGGGTTCATTTTGAGACCTCCGGCTCAGCGACGCTAAACTGGAACATGCGTATCGCAGTGGTACAGAGGAAGCTAGCAATGTGGAAGGCTAGGTATTTGTCTTTTATGGGCAAAGTTCTGGTCCTAAAGGTGGATGTGTTGCCGTCTCTTTTGTATGTGGCATACACCCATTGCCGGCTTGTCTGAGGAGGCCTCTAGTGAGGCTTGTGTTTCAGTTTATGTGGAGTGGCAGGTGCGAGTGGGTCGCCAGGGCACGCATGATCTGTCCCATCGGGGAGGGAGGTAGGGGGGTACCACATTTCCCCCTCAAGCTGGACGCCATTTTTGTTTCTTTCTTGTTGACGGAGCTTGCTCGTCCGGTTATACACCCGTCCGGTTACCTCCTGCGGGTGTTCTTCTCGTATAAGGCGAGAAGCGTAATGGTGTGGTCTAACGCGGGTCCTCGGGCGGAACAGCTGCCGTGGCATTTTGGCCATGCGGCCAAGTGGCTGCGTGCGCACCCCGAGGTTGAAGTTGCCCGAGTAGGTTTAGACCACAGGCACCTGTACGAGGAGGTCAGGCAGGCAGGGAGTCCTGCGCCTGTAGCGGGCATCTCGTCATTGGTCTGGGAGGGAGTGCAGGCGCCGGGCCTGGACAATAGGCTCAAGGACCTGAATTGGTTGGGCCTCCATAAGTGCTTGCCGGTACGTGCCATCTTGTACCAGTATAGTTTGGTGCAATCCCCCGCCTGTCCAAGATCCTCTTGTGGCAGGGAGGAGACTGTGCGCCATGCCTTTTGGGACTGTGCCTTTGCCGGACTAGTCTGGGCTAGGGCACGGGTAATGCTAGGTGTGGTTAGGAGTGATTTTGTTTTGACATGGGCTAGGCTAGAGAGAGGCGTAGGGAGAGCAAAGGGAACGGATAGGGACAGGTTTCTGCTCTGGCTTCTCATGAGTCTCTTTAAAAAGGGACTGTGGGAAGCCAGGCAGAATTTAGTCAAGACAGGGAGAGATTGGGGGGTGGAAGGGATAGTGAGAAGGGTGGAAGGTGATTTGAGGGGGAAGATGAAGAGGGAGGAGAGGAAGTGGGGGAAGCATGCGGCACGGGAGAGGTGGAAAGGGGGTTTAGGGCTGGGAGTGTTAGAGTGAGTTTGGTAAGGGGATAGATTAGGGAAGGGGAGATAGGGAAAGGGTTAGGTATTGGTTAGGTATGACGGGGAGGGACGATGCTCCCCTGAGGTTTGTTTTTGTTTGATGTTTTTGTAAATAGAATTAATTAAGAATGAATGAGAATTATGATTTTGTAATAGTATGAATGGTATTGATTGTAATAAATTATTTTAACCACCTTTTTGGTTTGCTTCCTGTCTGTAAGTTTGGTGAGGGTTTTTCTTTTGTTTCCCTCTTCTTGGGCAGATTTAGTGGGTCTCATGGTGGGTGTCTTATGTCTCAGTTGTTGTTACTAGTCAACTTTCAGTGGACACCATCATAGTGTCATTCAGAATCCCTCCTAAAACCTGTTTAGTTTTTGTTGTCAATGACTTTGTTAGTTCCCTCTTCTTTTTAAGTGACGTTTATGGTTTTCTTGCTGGGGAATGTAACAAACAATGTAGTAAAACAAGCTTATATTTTGGGTTGTAGCATCCAGTTCTTGTTAGTCATTAGTCTTTCAGTTCTGTTTGCTGTGAATGTTTTATTTATTCTTCCTGTGAAATGCATTGCGTTGCATCCATGTCTGAAATGTGCTGTATTATTCAAGCTTGGTTTGAACATATTGCAAAAATAAATGAAACCAATGACCAACCAATCGACTCATGCTCCATCTTAGTATGAAAAAGTTTACATTTAGTGCATTTGTTGAAGATGAAAAATTTTGAAATCAACAATACGAGATGTTACAACGAACTGAACCGTCAATGGAGGTCTTTCTCTTTATATAGCCTGCTACAGCATGCAATACTATTAACTCACAAGGGGGCATAACGTTACATGTACAATACTATCCCATTTTGGAAACGTTACATGTACAATACTATCCCATTTTGGAAACGTTACATGGACAAAACTATCCCATTTTGGAAACGTTACATGGACAATACTATCCCATTTTGGAAACGTTACATGGACAATACTGTCCCATTTTGGAAACGTTACATGTCCGCGTTAATTATCTTAATTATCTTTTCAGAACTTCTCAGAAATGAATCAAGGCCATGGAATGGATATAGACAAAAAGAGAATTCAATGACTAGCAGAGGTAGAGAGGCGAGGCAGGGGTGAGGACATCATCCTGCTATTTTGACAGTCCCTGAAGGAAAATACAGAAGAGGGATTTGCTCTTATTCCTTCCCTTTCTCTAATGTATTTTGTAATAAAATTAGCAAGTGTAGTAAGATCAATGCTTTACTAGGACTGGAGACCACAGCAGCGATTCTGCTCTTGCCCTACCTCTTCAGGACCCGAGTGGCCTTTATGTCCGTGACATGGTATGCTTATGCACCATTCATCTGTTTCTTCATAAACATAGGTGTGCACGCTTATATAAAACTACAGCTGAACATTTGTTATGGTCTTTGTTAGTTGTATGTGTATTAATCTTTTCTTACTTTTGTTGACACAGATTTCACCGCTCTTCACTCCTTTACTGCACATCGGTGGAAATCCATTTCACCATGAGAGTGAAATCCCGCTGGCCTTTGATGGGGAGAACATCCACGCCCTCGAGGACGTCCCCATGGGACTTGGGGCTCTGCTTCGGCTGTATTTTAAAAAAAAAATGTTCCCTTAAATTTCTCAAAATGTCAGAAAAACACTTATGTTATTAAGTTACTGTGTTCTGGGGATAGGAGAAGTTGGGTGAAGTTACCAGGGCCGGTCATAAAGATGGCAAACTTCCTAACATAACTAGGTGAATATGATATACACACTAAAGCTGAAAAATCTGCATTTATTATGAAGTCTACAATGTTGTTAGTTTACCTATGATTCATTTTTAATGTATGTTGTTTTTATTGTACATCATCATTTTAAAAAAAAATTGTTGGGTAAATTGTTTTGTAAATATTAATTCACATTTGTATATATTTTTTAAATGTCATGAAAAGCACTATATGAGGTAAATGTATGATTTATTATGGTCTGACATGTCTGCAGAAATGTTGCAGTTTTGTAATCTGTTTTGTTTGGTAAATTGTTTTGTAAATATGAATTCACATTTGTGGTGCCACTAAATAAACAATTCATTATTTAAGTCAATATTGTCAATATTATTATATGTTTTTATAATGGAGGGAGGGTGGACAGGGAGTTAAAAAAGGAACCCCAAAAGGTTCCTTGAGGAACCATGATAAGGGGTTCGTCAAAGAACTTAGACGTTCTCACAAAAGGTTTTTCAAATAACTTTTAGGGGTTCCCCCACAGTTTCAAATTGAAGAACCCCTAAAGGATCGAGGACGATTTACCCAGGTCGTCAGGAGCGGTCACCAAGTCAAGATTCACATTGCCAAATGTGGTTGTTAATTTCTTTAATATCAAATGAGAAACAAACTTATCACACAAGTCAGATTTATTCTTAAACTAAATCTTTATTCACTTATTAATAAGGGAGCAGGTCAATACAACACACACACATAAAGTTAATCAATTGAGTGCTCTACAATAATATTGGCTGGTCAACAAATCACCCCCAGATGATTCGTTGAGAGCCACGAGACAAAAGTACAAAAGGTATTTTATAGCTAAGATAAACCCCTTTCAACCTACATGACCAACAACAGATGTATAGAACGGGTCACAAGGTTAAGATTTGTATGAAAGATACTTATAATTCTCAGCAGACAGCATCTGCTGTAAAAACAGTACTCTGAGTAGAAACCAGGGTCTGGCCCTGGGGTCATCTCTCCCTGGTAACATATAGAACAGAAACATTAACTCATAATCTGGAATACTGCCTCTTTAGGTTTTAAATCACCCCAAAAACATTGTAAATCTCCTGTCAGTGTTTTCTCCCAGAAGCCCATCCTCAGTAGAACACAGACACAATAGTTCTAAGAACCCTCTATTCTGTTACATAAAACAACCATTTGATACAATAAAAGTACAATAACATAATGTTGCAGTTTTGCTCTCAGTGTCCACTGAAAGTTGACTAGTAACAACAACTGGGACCTAAAAGACACCCACCATGAGACCCACTAAATCTGCCCAAGAAGAGGCAAACAAAAGAAAAACCCACAACAAGCTTAAAAACAGGAAGCAAACGTGTTGACTCTCTAAAGGTGTTGATTTGTCACATCTATCAAGACAACTGGAGCACTGGGCCAGACACTCTTAAATAGAACCTGGACCAGCTCAGGTGAAAAACCTTCTCACTAACGAGATGGACAAGCCAGCACAGGTGTAACACATACTGACTAACGAGGTGACACCAATCAGTGCGTCCAACATGCTAACGAGCTAGACGTGCTAAAGTCCAACCTCAAAACATAAATGGAAAAACCAAAGCCTGTATCACCTTCCCCCTTAAGACAACAAACATATCCTATATTTTTGTTGGACACGTTTGCTCACCACCAACAGAAAACAACTTCCATTTCACATTATAATCAACTACAATGCTTCACCTTCACCAATATAAACATGGTGTCTACTGGCTGTCAACAATTAAAAACAAGAAAAAACACCTATTCCTAAATAATAATAAACAATCATGTTATTTTTTTCTCCTTTTTCTTTCTATAGAATCCTACAACTCACTAGCTTCTAGAACTCTCGTCTTCCTAAAACTCACTAGCTTCTAGAACTCTCGTCTTCCTACAACTCACTTGCTTCTAGAACTCTCGTCCTCTTGGAACGAGCCAAAACAAAACTCAGATCAAATTGTATTAGTCACATGCACCGAATACAACAGTGAAATGCTTCCTTATGAGCCCCTAACCAACAGTGCAGTTTCAATACGGAAAAGAATAAGAGATAAAACTCCAAATAAACACGCTGGCTCAACGCAAAACACAAATCCTTCTGACTGCCCACCCCAGGGATAATCAGCAACCAAGTTTTCCTTACCACGGACTGATTTCAAGAGGAAACTCCTGCGATATCCGTAATAACTTTCCACCTCACTGCGGAGCTTCTCTCTCTTTTCAGGGTTCACTAGATAGGCATGTTGTTGGATCTGGGCCCAGTCCCCAATATCATGCTCTAGAACATTTGGTTTGGCACATGTGAGAATTAACCCTGATATTCTAAAAACAGGGCAACAATGTCAATATAATTGTACCAAAAAATTGTCATGTTGGTTGCATGAATAAATATCACTACCAAATGTTACATGAAATGTAAATATGAAATATTTGATTGCATAGTCATATTTTCAACGTCTTTTCAATATAATTTTGCTTGGTGGGATAGCCCAATGTCAAAACACAGTTTTAACGTGTCCAAATCAATAACCAATATGCAGGAACAGTTTGTGGATAAATTGAAAACCTAAACATAACATGTGCTATTTACACAAACATCTGCCACAATAATCATATTACTTGTATTTTTTAAACAAGCTCCTTATAAACTGCACAAGCACCAGAAACGCTGTTGTTTTGACAAATAGCAATAAATCACTGATATCGATTAGGGGGGAAATTAGGTTGTACGTGCTGTTGAAACTGACACAACAAAAAAAACACATGGAAATGGGAGATATATTTTACCTCCCTGGTTAGGGGACAACCTGCAGAAGAGTCAGCTACATTTGGGAGCGATGCATTAAATTTAGGGGTCGCTAAACAAGGGAATGCAACACTTATTTGCCATCACTCATCGATATCATGCTAAAAAAAATTGTGAGAGAGGAGAGAGATGAGGTTGCACGTCCTGTTAAAACTAACAGCTCAAAAACCACACGGAATCTGGGAGTACATCCCTGGGAGTACATCCCTGGTTAGAGGACAATTTGTAGAAAACAGCACGCCACATTTTGAAGTGTTGCATTTTGATTCAAGTGGGTCACCAACGTGGTAAGTGTAACACAACTCCTAATTGTCCCTAGAATTTCTAAGCAAACAGCTGGAGGCAGGGCTTTCTCCTGTAGATCTCCATTTGAATGGAATGGTCTGCCTATCCATGTGAGAGACGCAGACTCAGTCTCAACCTTTAAGTCTTTACTGAAGACTCATCTCTTCAGTAGGTCATATGATTGAGTGTAGTCTGGCCCAGGAGTGTGAAGGTAAACGGAAAGGCTCTGGAGCAACGAACCGTCCTTGCTGTCTCTGCCTGGCCGGTTCCCCTCTCTCCACTGGGAGAGAGGGGAACCGGCCTCTAACCCAATTAAAGGGGCTGAGTCACTGGCAAACTGGTGCTCTTTCATGTCGTCCCTAGGAGGGGTGCATCACTTGAGTGGGTTGAGTCACTGACGTGATCTTCCTGTCTGGGTTGGCGCTCCACCTTGGGTTGTGCCGTGGCGGAGATCTTTGTGGGCTTTACTCGGCCTTGTCTCAGGATGGTAAGTTGGTGGTTGAAGATATCCCTCTAGCGGTGTGGGGGCTGTGCTTTGGCAAAGTGGGTGGGGTTATATCCTTCCTGTTTGGCCCTGTCCGGGGGTATCATCGGATGGGGCCACAGTGTCTCCTGACACCTCCTGTCTCTGCCTCCAGTATTTATGCTGCAGTAGTTTGTGTCAGGGGGCTAGGGTCAGTTTGATATATCTCGAGTACTTCTCCTGTCTTATCCGGTGTCCTGTGTGAATTTAAGTATGCTCTCTCTAATTCTTTCTTTCTCACTCTTGGAGGACCTGAGCCCTTGGACCAGGCCTCAGGACTACCTGGCACGATGACTCCTTGCTGTCCCCAGTCCACCTGGCCGTGTTGCTGCTCCAGTTTCAACTGTTCCGCCTGCGGCTATGGAACCCTGACCTGTTCACCGGATGTGCTACCTGTCCCAAACCTGCTGTTTTCAACTCTCTAGAGACAGCAGGAACGGAAGAGATACTCTTAACGATCGGCTATGAAAAGCCAACTAACATTTACCTCTGAGGTGTTGATCTGTTGCACCCTCGACAACTACTGTGATTATTATGATTTGACCATGCTGGTCATTTATGAACATTTGAACATCTTGGCCATGTTCTGTTATAATCTCCACCCGGCACAGCCAAAAAAGGGCTGGCCACCCCTCATAGCCTGGTTCCTCTCTAGGTTTCTTCCTAGGTTTTGGCCTTTCTAGGGAGTTTTTCCTAGCCACCGTGCTTCTACACCTGCATTGCTTGCTGTTTGGGGTTTTAGGCTGGGTTTCTGTACAGCACTTTGAGATATCAGCTGATATAAGAGGGGCTTTATAAATAAATTTGATTTGATCCAAACTATTTTTTTGTTTGTCAATTTTTGTTAAATCACATAAATAGTACTCTTCCAATTCAGAGCCTGGATTTTTCCCCATGAGGCTAATATCCATAACATGTTGCTATCAATTCATAAGTGGGCACACGTTTAGGCTTCTACATTGTGAAATCATTACAATACTCCTACTACAATGTTAAAAATTCTACATTGTGACATTAATTAATTGAAATCATGAAACAACTACTTCATGTATGTATTTTCTAATATTTGATCAGAGATCATTTATCAGATTATCTCTGGTCAAAGCTATGAGATTTCAACCCTGTGTGTTCTCTGGTGTTCAGTCAGATGGCAAGCTTGAACAAAACTCTTCCCACATTGACCACAGCTATAAGGTTTCTCTCCTGTGTGTATTCTCTTGTGCACTGTCAGATCTCCATATCGACTAAAACTCTTCCCACATTGATCACAGCTATAAGGTTTCTCTCCTGTGTGTATTCTCTTGTGCACTGTCAGATCTCCAGATCGACTAAAACTCTTCCCACATTGATCACAGCAATAAGGTTTCTCTCCTGTGTGTGTTCTCTGGTGTAGAGTCAGGTGGCCAGGTGTAGCAAATCTCTTCCCACATTGATCACAGCTACAAGGTTTCTCTCCTGTGTGTATTCTCTTGTGCACTGTCAGATCGCCAGATCGACTAAAACTCCTCCCACATTGACCACAGCTATAAGGTTTCTCTCCTGTGTGTGTCCTCTGGTGTAGAGTCAGGTGGCCAGATGTAGCAAATCTCTTCCCACAATGATCACAGCTATACGGATTCTCTCCTGTGTGTGTTCTCTGGTGTAGAGTCAGGTGGCCAGGTGTCGCAAATCTCTTCCCACATTGATCACAGCTATAAGGCTTCTCTCCTGTGTGTATTCTCTGGTGGTGTATCAGGCTGTGTGACTGAGTAAATCTCTTCCCACATTGATCACAGCTATAAGGTTTCTCTCCTGTGTGTATTCTCTTGTGCACTGTCAGATCTCCAGATCGACTAAAACTCCTCCCACATTGACCACAGCTATAAGGTTTCTCTCCTGTGTGTGTTCTCTGGTGTAGAGTCAGGTGGCCAGATGTAGCAAATCTCTTCCCACATTGATCACAGCTATACGGATTCTCTCCTGTGTGTGTTCTCTGGTGTAGAGTCAGGTGGCCAGATGTAGCTAATCTCTTCCCACATTGGTCACAGCTATAAGGTTTCTCTCCTGTGTGTATTCTCTTGTGCACTGTCAGATCTCCAGATCGACTAAAACTCCTCCCACATTGACCACAGCTATAAGGTTTCTCTCCTGTGTGTATTCTCTTGTGCACTGTCAGATCTCCAGATCGACTAAAACTCTTCCCACATTGATCACAGCTATGAGATTTCTCTCCTGTGTGTGTTCTTTGGTGTTGAGTCAGATTGCCAGATGAAGTAAAACTCTTCCCACATTGATCACAGCTATAACGTTTCTCTCCTGTGTGTGTTCTCTGATGAATTTTAATGCCTGATGATGTGAATCTCTTCCCACAGTCAGAGCAGCAGTAGGTTCTCTTCCCTGTGGGTCTCTGCGGGTGTTTCTTGAGGAGTTCTGATCTGGAGAGACTCTTCTCTGCCTCGTCAGCATCATGAGGTTGTTGAGTCTCCCCAGAGGATCCATGATAGTCACATCTCTCTCCTGTGTGAATGACAACGTCAGACAGACAGTTAAAGGCACACAACAGCAGAAATCCACTGGTTATTTGAGGTAAAAGGTGATACCCATGAAGTTGTACAACAATTGACGCCTGTTAAATTATATGACTATAGTAAAACGTCAAATGGATCTACCTCCTGGTCCTCTTCCCCTGCCTCTCCCACCAAGGGTAGAGACAGAGATGATCTCGCCTACCGAAATACCGGATTGGGCAAAGCCACCAGAAGAAGGCACCAGCCAACCAACTATTGAACCTGACTGGTGTCAGGAAGAATCACCCTCTGCCTCAAGTGACACCTCTGAATGGGAACAGCTGATAGACTCATTGCTGATAGAGTAAGGGCACTGTCATAAACAGAGGCCCATTTGCGCACTCTAAGAAAAGTGTTTCTTCATTGTTGCTAGAGTAATAGGCTCTGTCATAACAAGAGGCCCATATATGCACTGTAAGAAAAGTATTTCCTGTTGTAAGATATGTCATCACCCTCTCTGCTCTGAGGGAATGGGAGAAGAAGCGGATCGGGTGCAGAGAATCAAAAGGTATATAAAGAGACATTTGCCATTAATTGGCGCTGACTTCCTGAATTCTGAATTCATTTAGACAACCATTTGACTTCGGGTAAATTTACACCTGACTCAAATTACTTAAAGATTCTAACTTGTTGGATCTGAGAAGTGACTTTCCAATATACCGTTTAACTATTGAACAGCTGTTTTGTCGCATATTGACCAGGTGCGTGTGTCTCAGAACCTCGGCCTCGTTGCGTGCCACGGACGCTGCGGTAGTTCAACGGGACTGAGAGTCACTCTAGTCCTTTAGTTGATCTCTTGTTTATACCTATGGTTATCTGAATTGACCCTGTAAGCATATTGACCAGGTGCGTGTCTCAGAACCTCGGCCTCGTTGCGTGTTAGACTTTTTGATATTCCATTGGGGCAAGGGATCACCAACGGGTCCTCTCATCCAGTCCAAACTTGAATCTCTAAATTTAGTAAATCACCGACTTCAAGTCAACTTCTCAGCCAGTAGAGGGGAGTCGCTACTAACTAAATTCTAAAAGAACTCTGACCGATTGACAATCTGCTCCTGATCTCGTGGGTCTCCTCGTCATCTCTCAAAGGTAAGTAAATAACTATTATAAGCATTTAATGTAGAGATAAGTGTTATCATTGTATCAGGCATTTTATAGAGCATTAAGGCATTTGCATGTTTTTGATTAACGCTGTGTGTGACCGAGTAACAAATTGTGTATTTTGAAGTGTTTTTGATTGTAAAAAACGGTTCTCTCAAAGACAGTTAACGGCACGGGAGATAACAACTCTGACACTCCCTGCTACCGGGACACTGGAAACGGGGATCAATGCTCTATGACAGAATGAGTTACCATTAAAAGACAAGGAGGAAGGTGTGTCCAGTAGTGATTCATTTAATTGTCTTATCGAGCTATCTAAGTTTTATTTTCCAAGCGATACTTAGCCGACGGGCAGAGTAGTGAGACTAAGTTGACTAAAGGTCTTCACACTTTAAACTAGATACATCACAGAGGGGAAATACTCAACCACAGGGAAATCATATAGAGACTGGTAGGACTAGTGCTTAATAACAACTCAGGGATCAATTAGTGGTGAAACAAAGAGTCTAGAGGATAAACGTGGGGTTCACACATCCCAGCTAGAGCTAGACCGTTGAGAGTGACAAGGCAAAATACCTCTCTACGCGGACAATGCTTCGATATAGAAAGAGAGGGAGGGCTACGCGAGCGGTCCTGGTTATACCGAGATAACCTGAAGTATCTATAGTGCCCTGTCCAATCCAGGGAACGGGACGCTAACCACCTCTAGCACCCCGCTGCCGGCCAAGGGGCGGGGCTGAAGGTTTCGTATCGCGACAAAGTATATCTGCTAATGAGGAAACCACTAGTTATGGATGTAGTATATCTGCTAATGAGGAAACCACTAGTTATGGATGTAGTATATCTGCTAATGAGGAAACCACTAGTTATGGATGTAGTATATCTGGTAATGAGGAAACCACTAGTTATGGATGTAGTATATCTGGTAATGAGGAAACCACTAGTTATGGATGTAGTATATCTGGTAATGAGGAAACCACTAGTTATGGATGTAGTATGTCTGGTCATGAGGAAACCACTAGTTATGGATGTAGTATATCTGGTAATGAGGAAACCACTAGTTATGGATGTAGTATATCTGGTAATGAGGAAACCACTAGTTATGGATGTAGTATATCTGGTAATGAGGAAACCACTAGTTATGGATGTAGTATATCTGGTAATGAGGAAACCACTAGTTATGGATGTAGTATATCTGCTAATGAGGAAACCACTAGTTATGGATGTAGTATATCTGGTAATGAGGAAACCACTAGTTATGGATGTAGTATATCTGGTAATGAGGAAACCACTAGTTATGGATGTAGTATATCTGGTAATGAGGAAACCACTAGTTATGGATGTAGTATATCTGCTAATGAGGAAACCACTAGTTATGGATGTAGTATATCTGGTAATGAGAAAACCACTAGTTATGGATGTAGTATATCTGCCAGGAGCAAAAATGGTGAGCAAATGTTACAGTACAAATTTAGACCGTCCCCTCGCCCATACCCGGGCGCGAACTAGGGACCTTCTGCACACATCAACAACTGACGCCTACGAAGCGTCGTTACCCATCGCTCCACAAAAGCCGCGGCCCTTGCAGAGCAAGGGGAACTACTACTTCAAGGTCTCAGAGCAAGTGACGTCACTGATTGAAACGCTACTTAGCGCCCACGCTAACTAAGCTAGCCGTTTCACATCCGTTACACTCACCCCCCTTTTGACCTTCCTCCTTTTTCCGCAGCAACCAGTAATCCGGGTCACGGCACCAATGTTACAGTACAAATTTAGACCGTCCCCTCGCCCATACCCGGGCGCGAACTAGGGACCTTCTGCACACATCAACAACTGACGCCTACGAAGCGTCGTTACCCATCGCTCCACAAAAGCCGCGGCCCTTGCAGAGCAAGGGGAACTACTACTTCAAGGTCTCAGAGCAGGTGACGTCACTGATTGAAACGCTACTTAGCGCCCACGCTAACTAAGCTAGCCGTTTCACATCCGTTACACAAAGATTTGTTTTTCACAATGTATTCTGAATGTGAATGGGGGAAAACTCAGGGAAGGAACCTCCATTTCCAGGTTGCTTATGAGTGCATTTCACAGTACTTTGGAGTTTAATTGTAAGGATCGTTTGCTTAATATGATGTTTGTGTCATCATCGCAAATCAAAAAACACTTCAACCAGTAAAATGCTTTTTGGTTTTCCATCAACCTGACAATGAGGGTTTGTACACTGTTATCCATATTGGCCCACAACTTCACCGAACAACAAATATACCTGTAATGAACGAAGAAGCACTTTGGTTGTTGTTGCATGACATACTGTGGGTCAAAAAAAAGTATTTAGTGAGCCACCAATTGCGCAAGTTCTCCCACTTAAAAAGATGAGAGGCCTGTAATTCTCATCATAGGTACACTTCAACTGTGACAGACAAAATGAGAGAATGTACTATATAGCCTAGAAACCTGGTTAAACTATCATTATGACATCATGGATGAATTCTAGAATATACTATATAGCCTAGAAACCTGGTTAAACTATCATTATGACATCATGGATGAATTCTATAATATACTATATAGCCTAGAAAACTGGTTAAATTATCATTATGACCTCATGGATGGCCAGTCCTTGTATTCATAGTGTAGTGAATTCAGGGAGAGGCCCTGAGCTGAACTCAAACCTGGGTCCAGCGACTGTCAAGTCAACACCTTATAACTGTTACGCCAAGATGTCTGAACTTCTTGACGAGGTCGCTAGGTGTTGGGTTAAGGTTTCTACAATATCGTTCTCTATGAATTTGAGAGTGGTTACACTTCTCCTTCCCCCATCCCTCAGCTGTTAACCAAGTCTCTGGGCAGCCATTTTGTTGCTGTTTAAAAACCCCACACAACCCAGCAACCTGCAGTTCAAACAATAACAAATCTGTCATTCCACCACTATTTTGGTAATAAAATTATTATGGGTTTGGATAAATGTAACTACAGACAGACCTACAGATGCAAGGACTGACCATCCATGATATCAACATTATAGTTTTAACCATGTTGAGGCAGCAGGGTAGCCTAGTGGTTAGAGCGTTGGACTAGTAACCGGTTGCAAGTTCACATCCCCGAGCTGACATGGTACAAATTTGTCGTTCTGCCCCTGAACAGGCAATTAACCCACTGTTCCTAGTCCGTTAATGAAAATAAGAATTTGTTCTTAACTGCTATACAGTGTTGATTTACATTGTTTCTAAACATTATAGTAAAAAAAATATTATTTGGGGTTCTGATGGGGTACAACAGTTGAACTCTGCTCATGAGGCATGTGTTATATTCTTAAAGAATCAATGGCTGTAAATAAATAATTTAAAAGTCACAATATGGATGTAGCAATTGCAGATTTCCACCGTAACACCAAACATCAGTTCAACTGCAGAGTTTGTGCCTCTGTTGTTAAGACAGTACTTACTAGTGTTAATCAGGGAACGGTTTCTCAAAACCATCTTATGGTTGAGTTCATCGTTAGAACCATTGGACGCCTTAAGATGCGTTTGGGAAACCGGAACCAGATATCCAGGTTCCTCCTCTTCCTCCTTTTTCGATGTAACAGTCATCTCCTCCCCCTCCTCTTTCACGCCATAAACTACATGCTCTCCTTTCACTGTAACACCATCCTCCTCTTTCACTCTGAACGCGTCCTCCTCTTCTTTCACAGTAAAGGCCCCACTCTCTACTTCTTGTTTTACTGTGATATCTTCCTCGTCTTTCACTCATCCTCCTCTTCTTTCAGTAACGGCCTCACTCTCGACTTCTTGTTTTACTGTGATATCTTCCTCGTCTTTCACTCTGTGTAAAGGCCCCACTCTCTACTTCTTGTTTTACTGTGATATCCTTCTCTTCATTAGAAGGAGAGTAGTTAGCCGCATGGCTGTTAGCTATGCTAAGGCTAACTTAACCAGCCCGCTTGCTGAATAATAATAACAACACCGTAAATATGAAATTAAATCGGATAACTAAGTAGACGACAGAAATGGGATTAAAACACAGTGGCTAATATACACGAAAGCGTCTAAAGAGCTATATTGGTTCGGCTAGCAAGCTACCGAGGTGTCTGACGAGCTGTTGCTGCTGATGAAAGAAGCGTTCCGTCCACTAGATTATACGTCACACCAACAGCATAACCATAAATTCCCAGACCGCCATCTGCTGACTGGAGTGGGTAACGCAGTTGAGTAAAATGTTTATTTAATTTTCAAACAAAAAGTTAAATCAGAGACGATGCTAGTGCTAAAATATTAATTATCCCCCCCTAAATAAATCAATATCAGTCAATATATTTTTGTGTGATTAATTTTCTTAAACTTCCTATCGTCAACCGTTCCATCGCATCTTAAACTTCTGCTGTGCTGCTGCACAAGTGGCTGTAGGACTTTCTTCAGCAAAGATGGCGGACAGAAATGCTCAGAGGGTTACCCCTACACAGACCTGAAATGGATCAAAGATGGCGGACAGATATACTAGGATGGAAGCAAATGTAAGGGATTATAACGTCATAATGAATCATTTAAAAAACATGTACAGTTGACAGGAATGTTAGTTAATGGAGAGACAAACGATTATGCTTTTTTTAATCATAGTTCATTTACGAAAATCGTGATTTAGCCAGGTAGCTGGTCTAGTTTTATGGGTGTTGTGACATGAGTATGAAATTGTCACTCTGGTTGTTTTAGGGACACCTTAAACAACCCACAAACCAGGCGGTCGTTTTGTGAAAAAGTGGATGTATAGAATCTAGCTGGCTGAAGAATTTACTGCAAATTGAATGTACAAATTTGTATTTGCCATGCAGATAGATGAAATAACGTATGCTATTGTGCAGTGGATGATTAAAATCCCTGTATGCCCATGGATGTGTAGCTAGCTATCTATTCGATCTGTGTATGGACCCAAATGTTTGGTATACATATTAGTTCAGAACCTAGCTATGAACCTCAGCTATCATAGCCAGTTGTATCAACTTCAAAACAGCCTGAATGACATTAATGAAGCCTATGGATTGAGTAGAATATAATATCATGTTTTGCCAAGGATTCAAGTCAAATATACATGTAGTTATTACCATGCATGAGATCCCCACATTGTAGCCTGTACATTTAATATATTCACTGATCATGTACTCTACCTTGGCAAATTAATGTGCAGTTTAGGTATGACTGTCTTTGAGGTGATCAAATTCCTGTCTTTGAATGACGCCGTGTCTGCATGTATGTATTACAATTATACACTTCAACAGTGTTTACCAATCTTGGTCCTGGGACATCAATGGTTACACATTGTAACTAATAGACTAGAAACAGGATTTAACTAGTTAATTCATATATACAGAAATATAATGTTAAAAAACACTACACTTCCTATGCATCATGTAAATACTCTAACACTGGTTCATATCAACATCTAATGCCCTTCATCTGCATTGATCTGGTAAACACAGGATAGGTGGAGTATTTCATCACATTACACTTCATTTCAACCAGTAGAGAATGTGAAACGCTTTATTGAAAAGCTCATTATCCAAGTGTTATAAATACAAGTTCAATCTGTCCATCAATGCACATCTGTTGTGAATTATAAAAACAGAGGAAGAAAGAGGAGGTGGAGAGAGAGGTGTTAAAGACAGAAAGGGAAAGAGGTAGGAGCAGGGAAGGCAGCACATGATTAATGAATCACAGTGCTACATAAATGTTCTCTCAGTTCATCACAATTACATAACCATTGGGCCGACTAGAGACACTGTTATCTTAAAAGTAGGTGAGGTGGCGATGATGGGACTGGGGGTTGGCATCCTCTCACATCAAAACATACCTGCAGACCAGAGACAGATGGAGAGAGTGAGCATGTTTAAGCCTTGTGTATTTATTTTTTAATCTAACATTGTTAATCATCAATCAGGAGGTGAAATGCAAAACTGACCTTGGATCATTAACTCTGAGACTACTGCATCTCTATCTGTATTTCAATGTAAAGCATCTCTTTAATAATACTTCCTGTATAATATAAACTGACCTGGGATCATTAACTCTGGGACGACTGCATCTATCTTTATTTCAATGTAGAGCATCTCTTTAATAATACTTCCTGTATAATATAAACTGACTTGGGATCATTAACTCTGGGACTACTGCACCTCTATCTGTATTTCAATGCAAAGCATCTCTTTAATAATAATTCCTGTTGACCCGACCAAGTGACCTCTCACCTCTGATCATGCTGTGTCCTCTATGTAGCCAGTTCAGATGCAGGAGGGGTACACCTAAACAGCTGATATAACCTATAGGGTTTAAGGAGAAGAGGAGAGAGGGAATAAGTGAAGGAGAGAGACTTATTGAGAAAATAATGTAGTTAAAACTGACCCTGTGTTTGTCGTGGAAAATCGGTTCAAATATAACGCTTACAAGAACTGGTGAATTCAATAATAGACTTTTAATACAACGTATTGCAAGCCGGAGTGGTCCGCGGAACACACACCCTTTTTCAGAGCACTCACTCTGATTTATACACATATAACATGAGTCCATCCCACATGCAAATGAAGTTACATCCCAATTCGTGCATCCTGCTTGTTCAGCCCAATAACGCCCATATCTGCTTTCCGTCAGATTATAATGATAAGACCCTTTTTATACAACGTAAAGCAAGCCGGAGTGGTCCGCGGAACACACACATTCCCAGAGCCCCGGCTCCTGTATTTATCCACACATCTCTCTCTTGTGTTACAGTATTATGTTCCTCCATATATGTACATCATTCTCCCATATGTTCAACAGGAATCTGTGTGAGGCCTCACCTGGTGTCCACACCACACTAAGTGGCTGCAGAGTACTTTATGCTGAAAAACATGAACGGACCCACAAGGACAAACAATATAGCGTAGTTATAGAAATAATGAAGTGTCTTACTATTCTCCATGGTTGGCCCTCTTGCCTATTCTTTGAAGGTGGAAGGAGCCACAGTTATACACCTGAACCTGCTTACTCTACAACACAATCCAACAATCAGATTGATACATGAGTGTGTAGTTGTGGGTTATCGGGTGTCTAATTGTTCTACATTTTTTTCAAATTGGGTGATTTAAAATAGCCTGTTTTGTTTTTTGCACAGACATCACACCCTTACCTAAACAGCACCCTCACCTGAGAAGTAGAAATCAAAGGGAGAGAAACTGGGAATGGAATAACTGCAGTTAACATAGCTAAGTAAATGGAAGAATACTCTTATTGCAATGTGAATGGCTCTTAAAAGAGCCTTTGGTTGTGCATAGTGTAGTCTATGGTGTTGCCAGGGAACAGCACCCTATTTGAAGAAGTAGGAGGTGAAGATCTCCTGCACACGGATTGCCTCTCTTGCTGCGTTGTTGGACCCAATCCTTGAAACATCCTGCAGAGCAGCAGACTCCTCCTCTGGGACACAGCGGCGAGCTGCAGATCCCCTCCTGGTCCTCGTGTCCATCATGAAGTTATGCAGGACACAGGTAGCCTTCACACACCTGAATTCCTCCAGGAGGCAGTCCCAGATGACCCTGGTCACCCAACCTTGCAGTACCCTACACGGTAACTGTAGGCAATCGTTTTGAAGGAATCTCCAGCTACAAGGTATCTGTAGGAATATGGAAGACAATGTAATTATTAGACTGTTACATCACCAGGTCATTGTGGATTACTAAAGTATAATATCCATGATAACAAATCATGATAACATTGGATTGATAGATACATGGGCACACATATGTGCATGTGTGGCATGTGACAATAACAGGATCATATCAAGGATAGCATCACAAATGAATACATAAATACCACTTGAAGCTTGATGATGAGTTGATCATTTGAATCAGCTGTGCAGTGCTGAGGAAAAAACAACAATGTGCCCCTCTTTGAGTCCCCTAGGACTGAGAACCACTGCTCTTCATTGGGACCTCTTCATATGTAGTCTGGCTTTCATAGAGCTCTTTATCTGAGGACAGAAAACCTCACAAGAAACACACTTCATTATAGTCAAATTACACCACACTGGATATTATGTTACTATTATCTCGGTCCTCACTTCTAGGAACAGGAACAACACAAAAGTACCTGCCCTTTCCAGAATAGCCTCCTCTCTCATTGACAGTTGGGGCTGCTATCCTTTCACCCTCCTCCATGGCTGTTAGCTAGCTAGCTACCTATAAATGCATTTGGAGTTGTTTTTAACAGTGATAAATAGATAGCTAGCTAATATGAAGTTAGGTAGTTGCTGATATTTAATTCACTTAGCTAGCTATCTATCTATACAGTATTTGAAGTTGGCTAGATAGTTAATTTAGCAGCTCATTTGAGTTAGCCTGCACTGTAGCTGTTACGATAAACTAGGAGTGGTGGGTGGAATCAGGCGCAGAGAGCAGGGTTCAGTCGTTTGTCAATTTTATTCACCGGCGCCACAAAACCGGTCACGCCAACACACAGGGCGTGTACAAGTTCTCAGTCCAAACAACAGGACATTTTAGTCCGGAGAATAAAGACACAAACAATTTTTTATTTTTTTTTGTGGTTAAAATAATTTATTACAATCAATACCATTCATACTATTACAAAATCATAATTCTCATTCATTCTTAATTAATTGTATTTACAAAAACATCAAACAAAAACAAACCTCAGGGGAGCATCGTCCCTCCCCGTCATACCTAACCAATACCTAACCCTTTCCCTATCTCCCCTAATCTATCCCCTTACCAAACTCACTCTAACACTCCCAGCCCTAAACCCCCTTTCCACCTCTCCCGTGCCGCATGCTTCCCCCACTTCCTCTCCTCCCTCTTCATCTTCCCCCTCAAATCACCTTCCACCCTTCTCACTATCCCTTCCACCCCCCAATCTCTCCCTGTCTTGACTAAATTCTGCCTGGCTTCCCACAGTCCCTTTTTAAAGAGACTCATGAGAAGCCAGAGCAGAAACCTATCCCTATCCGTTCCCTTTGCTCTCCCTACGCCTCTCTCTAGCCTAGCCCATGTCACAACAAAATCACTCCTAACCACACCTAGCATTACCCGTGCCCTAGCCCAGACTAGTCCGGCAAAGGCACAGTCCCAAAAGGCATGGCGCACAGTCTCCTCCCTGCCACAAGAGGATCTTGGACAGGTGGGGGATTGCACCAAACTATACCGGTACAAGATGGCACGTACCGGCAAGCACTTATGGAGGCCCAACCAATTCAGGTCCTTGAGCCTGTTGTCCAGGCCCCGCGCCTGCACTCCCTCCCAGACCACTGACGAGATGCCCGCTACAGGCGCAGGACTCCCTGCCTGCCTGACCTCCTCGTACAGGTGCCTGTGGTCTAAACCTACTCGGGCAACTTCAACCTCGGGGTGCGCACGCAGCCACTTGGCCGCATGGCCAAAATGCCACGGCAGCTGTTCCGCCCGAGGACCCGCGTTAGACCACACCATTACGCTTCTCGCCTTATACGAGAAGAACACCCGCAGGAGGTAACCGGACGGGTGTATAACCGGACGAGCAAGCTCCGTCAACAAGAAAGAAACAAAAATGGCCTCCAGCTTGAGGGGGAAATGTGGTACCCCCCTACCTCCCTCCCCGATGGGACAGATCATGCGTGCCCTGGCGACCCACTCGCACCTGCCACTCCACATAAACTGAAACACAAGCCTCACTAGAGGCCTCCTCAGACAAGCCGGCAAAAGATAGATGTATGCCACATACAAAAGAGACGGCAACACATCCACCTTTAGGACCAGGACTTTGCCCATAAAAGACAAATACCTTGCCTTCCACATTGCTAGCTTCCTCTGTACCACTGCGATACGCATGTTCCAGTTTAGCGTCGCTGAGCCGGAGGTCTCAAAATGAACCCAGAGAATCCTCAGGGCCCCTTCACAGAGAGATAACCCCCCAGGCACATCCGTTCTACCGCGCCATCTTCCGAAAAACTTGACGGAAGACTTTGCATGGTTCAGAACCGCTCCCGACGCTCGGGTGAAATCCCCAAAGATGGCAAGGGACCTTGTCAGGCACGAGTCCTTGCACAACAGCAAGGAAGTGTTGTCGGCGTACTGTGTCATCTTAACACGCAGCCCACCGCTTCCAGGGATCAACAAGCCTTCCACCCCTGTGTCTGCCCTAATGGCAGCCCCCAGAGGCTCCATGTACAGAACGAAGAGGAGAGCCGAGAGTGGGCATCCCTGCCTGACCCCAGACGAGAGGTCAAAAACGTCACCTAAGTGACTATTTACACTAACTCGACACCCCGCTCCGACATTTAAAGTACGGATCCATCCTATAAACTTCTCCCCAAATCCTAATCTACCTAACACCCTGAATAGAAAAGATCTATTCACGCGATCAAAAGCTTTCGCCTGATCTAGCGCTGCTACCATTAAAGGCAGCCCTCTATCTTCAACCCAAGCGATGGAATCCCTGATCAACTGTAGGTTCCATCTTATAGAGCGGCCCTCTACCCCGCACGTCTGATCCTCGTGGACGACGTAGGGAAGGGCTGTGCGCAACCGGTCTGCTAAAACCTTTGCAAGAATCTTGTAATCTACGCACAGCATGGTCAATGGCCGCCAGTTGCCAAGGTCAGTTGCTTCCCCCTTCTTATAAAGAAGTGACAGCACACCAACAGCCATTGATCCCCCCGGGACCTCCGTCTCAAGGATGGCCTTCAAGACTTCGAGAACCACTGGTCCAAGTATACCCCAAAACTTGAGGTAAAACTCAGCCGGCAGCCCATCCATCCCAGGCACCTTCCCTTTTCCCATCCTCCTAAGAGCGCTCTCAACCTCTTCTAGTGAGATCTGGGCCTCCATCACGTCTCTAATGTCCTCTGGCAACCACCGGGACAAGTGTTCTAAAAACACGTTTCCCTGCTCTACATCTATTTCCCTTTCCTTAAATAAACCTTGGAAATGATCAGTTGTCACCCTGACCATTTCCTCTGGTTTACTTACTATACTACCATTTTCTTCCCTAACTCCCTTCATTACCTTCCTACTCTGTCTGGCCCTAACCGACTTAAAGAACATAGCGGAACAAGTCTCATTATGTTCTAGAAAGCCACTAAGCCACTAAATCCCACCACTCTAACACCCCCTCACACATGGACCGGAGGCCGTCAAGCCTCCGAAAGAAACAAAAAAATGCATCAACGAAAGCCTGCTCCTCCAGTATATCCCGATCTAACTTCCAGTACCCCCTACCGAAGAGGCAGACTGGCGACCCCACCTGCAGGAACACCCCGTCGTGATCCGTGAAGAAAACAGGCAACAGCCGCCCAGACAACTGACCCAAAGACCTGGATACAAAAATGTAGTCGAGCCTCCGCGCAACCCCCCTGGAGTTGCGCCATGTAGGACCGACCATTGCCGGAGTAGTGTGCAGGCCACCATCAACCAGACCATGGCAAGCCATTAGCCCAGAGATGGCACCTGCACTGCTATCACCGCCTACCCCTAAATCTATATTAAAGTCTCCTCCTATCACCAAGTGCCTGTTTGTAACACACAGGGGCGCCAGACAGTCCACCATCTCCCTCCTGTCTGCCGCCACCTGTGGCCCATACACCCCAATTAACCTATATCTAGCTTCTCTAAACTTAACATCTATCCCCAAAACTCTACCCTGCATTATTACCAAAGTGTTCTCTATTTTAACCTCTCTATGCCCACACAAAATCCCTACTCCTGTTGAGTGCACCCCTCCTATGCCCCAAAACGATTCCCCCTTATCCCACTCCCTCTTAAATCTACACACATCCCCACCATCCCTCAGGTGAGCCTCCTGTAAAAAACAGAAATCAAACCCCACACCCTCTAAATAACAAAAAACCGCCCTCCTTTTAACATTATCCCTTAACCCCCTAACATTTAGACTAAAAAAAGAAACAGAACTATTCATTTAATTATTTACAACAAATAAAAACCCCAAAACCCAAAGAAAAACCAGGAGACTCACCCGATGCTCCCCTGGTCCATCTCCACCGGCGGGGACGTCCTCTCCTCTCCTGACGCCCCCCCCGTCCTCCATCCCAACCCATGATCCAGGCAGTGTGTTGGGTCCTCCCTCCCCACCCACCACCCCCCCCTCCCCGTTTGCCTCGGGGCTGCATGTAGGGGACCCCATCTCCCCAAACAGGAGTTGGGATCCCTCTAGCAAACAACCCACCGACCCCTCACTGGAGTCATCCACTAAAATGCAAGGGGCTGAGGCAAACCGGGAGGACAAATTACCCTCCCCTCCCCCCCCGCCACTCTCTTAACCCCCCCCTCCCCCTCCAAACCCCCCTCCCTCTCACTTCCTGCCAAGCTCCCCCTCTTTATCCCTTTCTTCTTTGGTGAAGGAGGTAGCGGGGAGACACAACGTCCCATCCCCGCTAACCCCTCCACCAAATCCCTCATTTCGACCTCGAGGAAGCCTGGCAGGCTGTCCCCCCACTCCTTCCCCCCATCCCCCCCCCCCCTCCCCTCCTAACTCCACTCCTCCCTCTTTCTCCGTCACTGTCCCCGTTCCCTCTTCCACTCCTTCTCGTACCACTGTCCCCTTCTCCCTGTTCTCAGCTCCTCCACCTTCTTCCGTCCCCTTTTTCTTCTCTCCTTCTGTTCCATTCTTTTCTTCTCCTCGCCTCTTTCTTCCCACCTCATCCTTCTTCCTGCGCCGTCTTTTCCCCTGTGCCATCCATGCAATCCGCACACGTCCTTTCTTTCCTCCCCCCATCCCCCGCTCCCCCCCCAGCTGCAGACGCGTATGACCTGTGACGAGCCGGGCAATCACGCCACAGGTGTGCTCTTGAGCCACACCCGTGGCAAGCCTTGGGCTCGTCACACTCCTTGGCCTCGTGCTCTTCCGACCCACAAAAACGAAATTTCTTGGCGCTGCACGAGGCCAGGATATGGCCGTAGGCCATACAACGCCTGCAGAACGGGGGCTGACGTGCATAGTAGAGTGTTCCCCTGTCAGCCCCCAGGGAGAACATCGCCGGAGGATGGAGGTAGCCATCCACACTCTTCGGGGACTCCCTGAGTAACGCCTGGAACCCTCTCCTCCCGTTCCAGAAACCCAGGGAGTCCCTGAGGTACCTCGCTGAGAAGACATTGTCCATGTACCTCCCCAGAAAGGCCCTCACCTCTTCATCCTTCACGTGCGGATTGTACATGTTTACGGTGACCACCCTGAAGTTGTTCTTTGCCAGGCTGGTCACCGCATAATGGCACAGGGGTCCTTTTCTTTCCGCTTCCTTTGCCATCTTCAATACATCATCATGTTTCTCTTGCTTGTGAAACGTCACATCAAAACCCTTTTCATTTGGGTTGCCTTGAAGGCAGAGTACTTCCTTCACCTCTATCCTGAGGCATCCCATCAATATGGTCCTTCCAAAAGTTTCCCTGCCCCAAGGTTCCATCTCCTTTTCAGTCCATGAAAATCTTACGGTATTTGCTATACCAATCCCCGGAACCGACCAGGTTTGCTTGTTTGTATTCATTTTTCTTCTTCAAAAAAAAGCTCTCTTCAGAAAGAAGCTTCAACCTGAAATGAAAACATCTTTAACCAAAAAGGTGGAGCAACTAAAGGTGTTGACTCTCCACATCTATCAAGACAACTGGAGCACTGGGCCAGACACTCTTAAATAGAACCTGGACCAGCTCAGGTGAAACACATACTGACTAATGAGGTGGTACCAATCAGTGCACCCTCCGTGCTAACGAGCTATACGTGCTAAAGTCCAACCTCAAAACATAAATGGAAAGACCAAAGCCTGTAACACCTTCCCCCTTTAGACAACAAATATATCCTATATTTTTGTTGGACATGGTTGCTCACCCCAAACAGAAAACGTCCATTTCACATAATCAACTACAATGCTTCTACAATATAAACATGGTGTCTACTGGCTGTCAACAATTAAAAACAAGAAAAAACACATATTTCTAAATAATAATATACAATCGTATTATTAAAAAAATATCATTTTTCTTTCAATAGAATCCTAAAACTCACTCAAAGACAGGAATTTGATCACCTCAAAGACATTCATACCTAAACTGCACATTAATTTGCCAAGGTAGAGTACATGATCAGTGAATATATTAAATGTACAGGCTACAATGTGGGGATCTCATGCATAGTAATAACTACATGTATATACGACTTGCATCCTTGGTACAACATGATCATATATTCTTCTCAATCCATAGGCTTCATTAATGTCATTCAGGCTGTTTTGAAGTTGATACAACTAGCTATGATAGCTGAGGTTCATAGCTAGGTTCTGAACTAATATGTATACCAAACATTTGGGTCCATACACAGATCGGCTAGATAGCTAGCTACACATCCATGGGCATTCAGGGATTTTAATCATCCACTGCATAATAAGCAAGAACAAGAATAACAAGAACATAGCAATCTACGCGATTTCATCTATCTGCATGGCAAATATCAGCAAGTTAAGCTTACAAAATTGCACATTCAATTTGCAGTACATTTTTCAGCTAGCTAGATTCTATACATCCACTGTTTTACAAAATGACAGCCTGGTGTGCTGGCCATCTTTGATCCATTTCTTGTCTGTGTAGGGGTACCCCTCTCTCCTAGTATTTCTGTCTGCCATCTTTGCTGAAGAAAGTCTAACAGTCACTAGTGTAGCAGCAGCCTCCCCCGGTCCTAGTGCCGAACCGGTAGGACTTTTAAAATGCGATGGAACGGTTGACGAAAAAAAGAAATCACAGAAAAAATATATGGACTGATATTGATTTATTTAGTGGGGGCTAATATATATTTTAGTTCTAGCGATGTCCCTGATTCCTACCCTTTAACTTTTTGTCTGATAATAAAATATACATTTTTACTCAACTGCGTTACCCACTCCAGTCAGCAGATGGCGGTCTGAGACTTTATGCTGTTGGTGTGACGTATAATCTAGTGGACGGAACGCTTCTTTCAACAGCAACAGTAAGTTATCCACCTCGGTAGCTTGCTAGACAAAAAAGCTGAACCAGTAAAGCTCTTTAGACGCTTTCGTGTTTATTAGCCACTGTATTTTAAACACACTTCTTTTGTCTAGTTAGTTATCCGATTTAATTTAATATTTACGGCGTTGTTGTTATTAGTCAGCTAGCAGTCTGGTTAAGTTAGCATTAGCATAGCTAACATCCGCGACCATGCGGTCACTAAGCTACTCTCCTTCTGCTAAAGAAGAGGTGGATATCACAGTAAAACAAGAAGTAGAGGCCGTTACTGTGAAAGAAGAGGAAGACGCGTTCAGAGTGAAAAAGGAGGAGGATGTTACAGTAAAACGAGAGGAGGATGCAGTTTATAGAGTGAAAGAGGAGGAGAGAGAGATGACTGTTACATCGAAAAAGGAGGAAGAAGAGGAACCTGGATATCTGGGCCCGGTTTTCCGAATGCATCTTAAGGCATCCAATGGTTCTAATGCTGAATTTAGCCAAAATGTGATTTTGAGAAACCGTAACCTGACTAACACTAGTAAGTACTGTCTTAAAAACAGAGGCACAAACTCTGCAGTTGTTGAACTGATGTTTGGTGTTAAAGCAGAAATCTGCAATTGCTACATTCATGTTATGACTTTTAAATAATTGATTTATAGCCATTGATTCTTGAAGAATATAACACATGCTTCATGAGCTTAGTTCAACTGTTGAACCCCATCAGAACCCAGAATAAGCTTTTTTTACTTTAATGTTTAGAAACAATGTAAATAACACTGTATCGCCTCAAAATGTCAGCTCGGGGATATGAACTTGCAACCGGTTACTAGTCCAACGCTCTAACCACTAGGCTACCCTGCTGCCTCAACATGGTTAAAACTATAATGTTGATATCATGGATGGTCAGTCCTTGCATCCATAGGTCTGTCTGTAGTTACATTTATCCAAACCCATAATAATTTTATTACCAAAACAGTGGTGAAATGACAGATTTGTTATTGTTTGAACTACAGATTGCTGGATTGTGTTTTTTTTTTAAAACCACAACAAAATGGCTGCCTAGAGACTTGGTAAACAGCTGAGGGATGGGGGAAGGAGACCCATTGCTAACCACTCTCAAATTCATAGAGAACGATATTGTAGAAACCATAACCCAACACCGAGCGACCTCGTCAAGAAGTTCAGACATCTTGGCGTAACAGTTATAAGGTGTTGACTTGACAGTCGCTGGACCCAGGTTTGAGTTCAGCTCAGTCCCTCCCCCTGAATTCAATACACTATGAATACAAGGACTGGCCATCCATGATGTCATAATGATAATTTAACCAGTTTTCTAGGCTATATAGTATATTCTAGAATTAATCCATGATGTCATAATGATAGTTGCTGACTTTTGCCTTATACCTGCAGCAAATGCCTCTACCCCGTCTTCTGGCTGGGCAGAGGACTTTAGGATTTTAGTTACTGCGGTGTAACAAGGGCCTAGCCGTGCGGCCCTACCAACCCTTCTATTTCTTCGTAATGGCCCTTCGCGTGAGTTGGGTTTGTTCCTTCGTTCACGTTGTCACTCCCTTATTTTCCGGTCTAGTATGAGGCCTTGGATAGATATACTCCCATTTAAATATTCAGAGTGTTATGGATTCTTCCTATAATTCCTTACCTTCAAGTTTCTTTTACCTCTGTATATATCAATACCTAATAACTTCTTCTATTGGTTATTATGCTCGTCAGCTAGTAGTCACTTGGAAACTAGTATTGGTATATATTTTGACACACAATGACAGTTTTTTTATTTTACCTTTATTTTACTAGGCAAGTCAGTTAAGAACAAATTCTTATTTTCAATGACGGCCTAGGAACAGTGTTCAGGGGCAGAACGACAGATTTGTACCGTGTCAGCTCGGGGATTCGAACTTGCAACCTTTCGGTTATTAGTCCAACGCTCTAACCACTCGGCTACCCTGCTGCCCCAAATATTCTTTAATTGGTATTCTCACAGCACTAACGCTAGATTCCAAATTCCAATATCCTAATACACTTCCAACTCTGTGTATGGACTCAATATATTGTAACGGGTACTTGGCTGTTTCCTTGTATTGCTAATCACATCTGTACTTGATGTCTCACTGTTTTACTGCCGCTTTGTCTGTGATCAAGAGGTGTCAAGACCCCTGTGTTTCAAATATGGTTCTCGTCTAACAAAAAGCGTATAGTGCAATAGTAAATTTACCTATGAGGATTCTCCATATGAAGTCTGTCTCATATGTCAGTGAGGATCATGCCTCTCTTATGATCTCTGTTCTCTTTATATACCTTTTTACAGGGGAAGTTCGCAAGTTTCTGGAGCTGTGGCTAAACCACACTTTCACACTGACACTGCCCTGCTGCTTGCACCGGCCGCTTACTCGGGAACTGTAGATTGCTTACACTGGGGACTGTAGATTGCTTACACTGAGTGCTTACTCGGGGACTGTAGATTGCTTACACTGAGTGCTTACTCGGGGACTGTAGATTGCTTACACTGAGTGCTTACACTGGGACGGTAGATTGCTTCTTACGTCATCTTAGACCTGTGTCTAAATGGAAGCTTCTTATTCTAAATCTAGGTCATGCACTACTAACTCCCATTCTGCTGCTTCCGTGTTACTGTTGGCTGATTCTACTTAATGATACCAGCTGGTTGTTTCTACCACTTGAGGCGGCGTAGGTGGCATGTCAAGCTTCAGCTGGGAGAAGTCTATGATAGGTATCTCCTCTGCTTCCCCCTGTTGTCCAGTTTCTGCAGGTGTGGTCCATGAGGTCCCGTGAATGCCTTGTGTTGCTGTACCCATTGCTTGATGGAGTGGGCAGATTCTTTTCATCTCTTGTCACACCAGATACACGACATCCATAACTAGTGGTTTCCTCATTAGCATGGAGGAGTTTATGCAATCAAATTGCCCTCGTGCCGCAATTTTAGAAAACACAAAGGGGCCTGTATTGTAGACCAAAAGTCTTCTACCACACTGCTTAGAGTTTCAACAACATGAATAACTTATTTCTAGTCTACAATCTTAGATGTCACTACTAATGTGAAAACAAGACAAAATATGACTTCTTGCTCATTTTAAGACAAAAATTTTAACATTCATTACAGACGTCAATTGTTGTACAACATCATGGCTATGCTGTTGGCATCAACTTTTACACTGGATTACCACTGTTGTGGGCCTTTAATCATCTGTCTGACTTTGTTGTTCACACAGGAGAGAGACGTGACTATCGTGGATCCTCTGGGGAGCCTCAACAACCTCATGATGCTGAGGAGACAGAGAAGAGTCTCTCCAGATCAGAACACCTCAATAAACACCCGCAGAGACCCACAGGGAAGAGAACTCACTGCTGCTCTGACTGTGGGAAGAGATTCACATCATCAGGCATTAAAATTCATCAGAGAACACACACAGGAGAGAATTCTTATAGCTGTGGTCAATGTGGGAAGAGATTTACTACATCTGGCAACCTGACTCAACACCAGAGAACAC